>NC_141037.1:35908863-36069772 GCF_052040795.2 Danio rerio
TTAGCCACTAAATCAAAAGGTTACGAACTGCTGTGATTATTACGTTGGAAACACCTAATCAATGAACTATGTTTGTAATGACGGAACTTGCGACCTTAGTTGGCTAACGATGGTTCTCAGAAATGCATCCCAGGTTGTTTTAAATTAAAGAATGTCAGTAACCAAACAGATCTTGTTACCCATTTAATTTCATTGTTGGAATTTACAGAGTTTAAGTAATAAGGTTTAAATAATAAGGGTTTAAATTAAATGTGTGGCAAGATCTGTTTGATTACTGACATTAAAGCCTTAGTATTTATTATTCCAACAATGACATTAAATGGAACAAAAAAAAAAAATCATCACTGGATCAACCTGAGGGTGAGTAAATGATGACAGAATTGTATTTTTTGGAAGAACTATCCCTTTAATATGTTAAAACTACACAGCAACACCATACTTCCATACTTTAGCCACTGTTCCACTATCAGGCCAAACTGATCTGTTGGCTAAACCATTCAATTATGTGCTTATGTTGTGCCTAGAATTTCGGAGCAAGAACTGCAAGTGTGCTTTGCTGTACCAGTTTGAGTCCTTTGCTGATCCCATTCCATCTCAGTTTTTGATCTTGTTCTTTGATTTTGTTGTTAGTATCAACCTCATTGGGACTTGGTCTTGTCTCAGGGAATGGGATTGACAAAAGACCTTGAGTCAGGAATTAAGGCTAAATACTGTAAGAAAAAACATTCTTTATCATGTCACTTAATTTAAGAAACTGAAAGAAAAAACAAATAAAAGACTCTCCTGATTTAAGAGTTGTAAAATAATATTAAACTAAATATATTATGGCAACACGGTGGCTCAGTGGTTAACACTGTTGCCTTACAGCTAGTAGGTCGCTGGTTCGAGCCCCAGCTGGGTCAGTTGGCGTTTCTGTGTGGAGTTTGCATGTTCTCACTGTGATCGCGTGTGTTTCCTCCGGGTGCTCCGGTTTCCCCCACAGGCCAAAGACTTGCAATACAGGTGAACTGAATAAGCTAAATTGTCTGTAGTTTATGTGTGTGAATGCAAGAGTGTATGGGTGTTTCCCACTGCTGGGTTGCAGCTGGAAGGGCATTCGCTTCACAAAACATATGCTGGGTAAGTTGGCAGTTCATTTCGATGTGGCAACCCGTAATTAATAAAGAGAATAAGCCAAAGGAAAAACAATGAATAAATATGTTATTCATGAAATCACCATTTAGGGTGCTCTGTGAAAGTCAGCAACAGTAACCAAGGAGGCAGAGCTCAGTGAAGCATACAGCAAGTTGAGATTGAATTCTTATCTCATCAGTGTGAGCTGAAGTCGTTGAAGGCAAAAATAATTATCTGACATAAAAGCTGATACATGCTTATAATGATGCATATAGCGCTTACAAACACACTTAGACATCGCCAACTACTGGCCTGGCAAGCATCTCACATTTGAAAGGGAATTATTTTCACAGCACTGTCATCTGTGCACAAAACTTTTCAAAAACGCAAAAGAAAAAGCGTCCTTTTTCATACATCGTTGGCGTGTACATCACAATGGCGATTTTGTGTGTTTCGGCCAAATGCGGCACATGGAGTGCCGTGTGTCCTTGTGAAACCTGCAAACACACATTTCCTTTTCCCCTAATTGACATGCGAAGAATCCCAGCAGCTGGGAGGCTTTCTGTGAGCCCCGGCGCAACCCTGGCCACCTGGACATAATAGCCATCAGCTGCCACCATCACCACAACGCTTTGTCGGCACCGCATTACAATATTCCCCCCCTTATTTATCTCACAAGGACTGCTGCCATTGTCTGTCCTCTTCTGGCTGGGATGAAAGAGAAGAGAGAAAGACTTCTGATAAGCAAGACGCCTTTCTGAAAGTTTGATTACTCATGTAGCAGCCGAAAGCATTTGAATGCAAGACTCCATATCAGATTCTCTGCGCATCATACACTGCGGCTCATAAATCTAATATCACATCCAGAGGAATTACGGTCTCTGTTTGTGCGAAAACATATTGATTCTCTCTTTCTCATCTGGCATTTAGAACCTGACACATTTCCTCCTCATCTTTAATTCAGGATTCACTTTCGCTCTCTGCTTTCCAATCGCAATCCTTTGATTCTTCTCCTACTTCTCAATTCTTTATGGAGCTCTGCATTTCAAAGAGTTTGCGTTGTTTTTCAGATGCGCAGCGCAGGCCAAGTCTTGGGATGAGACTGCCCATCTGAGGTTATCTGCTTTCAGCAGGGCTTTGCTCATCTCCAATTCAGGTCGTCCTCAACCGCACAAGGGGACATAAAAGCCAGCATGGGCGCATCTTGTGATCCCAGTAAGCCTGGCTGTTAAAAGGCTTGATCAGTCGGGCATCCACCTGGACCGCCTGACCCTGGCACAAGTTCCAGAGAGGCATATAGATGCCAAAGTAGAAAACATGAGGAGAAAACATGTGCGCGCTTTAGGTAATAGTGTGGAGAATTTGTCTGCTTTTTGGGTCAAACACAAATCACTCTTTGCCAAGAAGATAGGAAAAAAAACATTTTTGGAAAAGTAAAAAGATCTTAGAAGATTTACTTACATATTGGTTTCACATTGTTTAAAAAAGTAGTAATATCTCTAAGACAAAATAACAATGACAATTTTAATATTAATATGTTGTCATTAAAAGTGAAATTACCTTTTAGTTTAGGGTTATATTTCAATGCACAGACCTTGACACACATTAATGAAGGTTCTCAGAGGCCCATTTCACTTTTTAATGTTTTCAAGCAACACACAATTTGAGTTTTTTTTTTTTTACATTAATTATCAGAACTAAAAAAATTACATCTTTACCCAGCAAGCATTTTTTTGTGGCAACACTTTATTTTGATGGTCCATTTGAGTGATAGTAGACTGTTTGCTTAATATCTGTTGATACTGCTCCTTCAACAGACATTTAGCTGACTATAAGTAACTTTGCTAGTACATGTCAACTTACACTAACTCTAACCTCAACCCAACAGTCTACTTATAATCTAATGAGAATTAGTTGGCATGTAAATGCAAAGTAACTTAAATTTAACAAATCAAACAAAAATAAAGTGTGACCTTTTTGTTTTTAAAAGATGCCTAATGTCTAAGGCCTCATTCATATGTGTGTAGAGTTACTGAAGTTTGCCCTGCGCGCTTGCGTTTTTATTAGTTTCTTCTTTGGTTTGGTGTGTCAATCTTATCGATGCTATTATTCAAAAAAAGGTAATGATTCACACTCAATTGCTTCGTACTGTTTTTATTTTTTTTATTTTTCTTACATTTTACGGGTGAATAAAAGACAGACGTTTCGGCACAAAGCCTTCCTCAGTGTGTGACACAATTCTTTAACTCCACCCTTTTATCCTATAGTCAATCACAATGTGCAATTAGTTAGACCGTCACTCTCATTTCATTATCCATTAATCACACAATAACTTATAATCTTCACAGTAATAACAATAAACAATCTTCACATTTCCGACCTCACTCTACAGAGATAAAGTGCATCAACTATTATCATTAATTAGGTGTACATCAATACAATAAAAATCCGACAGCTAACATTAAAAAAAAAGAAATTTACATTTGACAATTACTCAAAGATTAAAAAACACAAATCTTACCTTCACCTCTACCCACATAACCAACTATACAAAAGACATTTACCCTCATCTTCAAAAACAATTTGCGAAACATACAAAAAAAATACCTTTACCTTCAAAGAGCATTACTACATAAAAAAACAGCATATCAATTACCATCATATTTTACAATATATCATGATCAATTACTTTGTCATATGTGGGAATAAATCAAATATAAATTGGATATGTGGCAATGAGACTATCATGTAAAAGGGCAGATCGGATTTATTGATGCATTGCGTTTTGTATGTCATTAAACCTATGACAATGTGGAACTTCTCTGCAGTTTAACGATGTAGAAGGAATAGCATGTGTGGAAACGCCAACATGGTAAACAACAACAACAGAGGAAACATGGAGGAGGAAAGTGGTCAGTCACTACAATTTGCTCCCACTAGACCTGAGATCTCTCTCGCACCCATAAGATCCTCTGAGTGGTGGAGGACGCCATATATAAACCATTGGCGCAAGCTGCGATGATGGCCTTTTCCCTCCTCCACCTCAAAATCATCTTAAAGTTGGGTGAACTTCGCCTATTTCTCAGAGCTAAAAGCAAGACAATTTCTTCCATCGTAGTGTGGCGCAGATGCTAGATCCCACCTTTATGAATGCAAGACATCGTAAATTGTATAGCAAGTGTAAACACATGAATATGGTCCACTATTAAAAGATTGTTTAAATGAAAACAGGGCCTAATAGACGTCTAAACATGTTCGTCTTGGCTAAAATAAGGCTAAATTAGGGCTGTCAGTGAAAATCTAATAGACGTTTAAGAAAAGGCCAAAACTAGACTAATCATCAAATAAACAGAAATGAAGGACTATACATATAAAGTCTGTCTAATCTGTCTTGATGACTAGTCTAGTCTGTTAGTCATGATGTATTGGTGACTTATGGATTACTCTTTCCGGGTTCAAGCCACTAATCATTTATGGCCACTTTTTAGTCCCATCACACATTAAAGTGAATTTTATACTGGATAAAATTGTAGTGTGCACATCGATCTCTCAACTTACTGCATTACAAATTCCAAAATTTCAACAATTGATAAAAAAAAAATGAATACCTTCTTGCCCACTGACATTAGGCATGTAGCGATCCTGATTTTCGAAAGTATTACAGCGCTTTTTAAACATTAATTATTACCATTTGATGAGTCTCCCTATCAAGGCCATATCAACTAATGGGCATCATGGACACAGGCCCAGGGGCCCGTGCGCACTTGGGGCCCCTGCGAGGGGGGGGAAATGCTGATATTGTAGTGTCTATTTAGGCTAAACTCAAATAGCGCACCTCGTTGGAATAGGCTAATTGAAGGATTCCAACCCATCATCAGTTGATTGACAGAGACAATATAACTAAGAGCGCAACACACAGCAGTGTGAGTGGCATAGCTTGCAAAGCGCAGGGCAACTTGTTTTGGCGCGATCATTAACATGGTTCGAATGACTCCTCCATTTTTAAACCATTTTAATGCTTTAAAAACTAGTTATATCTCTGTAGACTACAAATATATGTACTGTGTGGGCCTCTGAATTCTTAATTCAGGCCTGCTTCCCTTACAGTTTGATATAGCGCTTGGACCGGAAGCCGCTTCGCTTTGTTTTAGCCAAGCTGTCTGCGTTTAGATGTCTATTAGATGTCTATTAAACACAAAATTGTTTGCTGGGTAGTTAATACTTTATTGCTAAAATAATTAAGTTATTATTAATATATTTTTGTCAATATGTTACTATATAAATTCTCTAGAATTTGGACAATTAATTTATTGTTAATCTTATTTTCAATCCTGATGATATTTATTTATTTACTTTCTTTGAACTAGTTGACACTGACACACGTTTTCTGCATCAGGAATTATTAGAATCACCAGAATATACATTTTTGTGCTCAAAAATACAATACAAAATTTTACTTACTAAAAGAATAGAGGATTATTCACATCAATATTAACATTGACAGAGTATTTACGTCAGTATTAATATACACATTAAACGAGATCTTGATAAATAAATAGAAGTTAAAAATAGAATCAGCATATGTTATCCATTGTAGCTTTTTAAAGGCTCCTTGAAAGAACCTTGAAAGCACTTGACTCTTTTTTTTCTGTAGTAACCTCATTGTTACGGTTGATTTTCATCTTTCTAATGCATCTGATGGTCTCCCTGTATACCTTTAGCATGTGTTGACCCAGAGGCCATGGTGAGCGGCGCACATCTGGCTGGAGCAGTGCCTGAATGGGATTTGCCTGCAGTGGGAGACCAGCTGGAGGTGCACATGGCTGTGGAAATGCTTTGTGTATTATGAATAAGGACTTTAATGGAGACACTGACAGCTGTACTTCTACTGCGCACAAGGCCATGCACTTTTTCTACCTTTGGAACAGCTGAACATACACATCGGATGCATGAAAAGGGGAAAGTGATGTTTGCTCTTGATATTTCAAGCACAGGCGTTGTGAAAACTGCAGAGTGCACTTTGAAAAGCAGGTCCTGCTGGTAAAGCATTAGATAATGGGATAAAAACGGTCATATATATGCACATGTGTTTTTGAGTGAGCTGATAAGCTAAATACAGTTTGTCGTAGGGTATTTGAAGCTGGTGTTGATGAGATATTTGTTATTGTTTGAATTTGATAGCTACTTGGTTTCACTTTTACGTTTTTCATATTTAAAGTTTAATTTAAAGGTGCCTTATGTAAGTTTTTTTGAGTCTTCTAAAGCATAAAAATACCATGATATGTTTGCAGATATTAATGAAACATGCTAGTGTAATTGAACATTTTTGTTTATCTGAAAAACACGGCTAAAGTCAGATATTCTCCTTTGAAAATGGGGTTTTCTGTGCCGGAAAGCTGTCTTTGTTTAGGTTATTTTAATCTGCCAAATGCCAGTTAAGCCAATAATATTGCTGGAAAACCATGTATTTGATTCATTCAGTCATAAAGCCTCTCAAAGTATGCGTCCGCAACTGAAATGCAACCTCCGGTGGACAGTAGCAGACTCCGATATGAGACGCAGATTCAGAGTTCCACATGAGGTTATTAATTAGCAAATGATATAAATATTACGATTGTAAACATTGGGTGAGCAAGTTACATTGTAACCCGGTGTCCTAACATCACGCTAAGTGATGCGTGTTAAGGTTTGCAGTGATAAGCAGTGATAAGTGATATGCGTGATGAGGTTTGCAGTGATAAGCAATTTGGCTGTTTGCACCAGATGAAACACGACAGAAATATAAGTGCCATTCAAAAGCACAGAATATGCGCTCACTCACTAAATGTTAAGGTTTATGATATATTTAATACATATTAAACCTCTTTAACATACCTATATGTACATGCTAAATGATTGATATTTGTTTTGTAACTTGGCTGTAACTTGGCTTGCTTTGAGTCACAGTTCTAAAGTTTAATTTCAAACCGTTTATTTTCAAGATCTGAGGTGAACTATCTGCTGTGAAATGCCATTCAAACTCACATTATTAGCATTTGACACTGAATAAAGCACATGGGGAGTACCTGAGGTAATCTTAGTCCTGTTGTTCACCTATGAGAAATAGAAGCAGTTTCTAAAATAAAAATTTCAGGTGATGTTATAGGATAAAAACTCCTTTTAGTATGAAAAACAAATTCTTTTATCGGGTGCCATTGCTTTTTAGTTAGAAAATTCAAATCAGCCTTAAGGCTCAATATTCAGGTACACTCATGTCAATCTGGCAACCTGCATGTGCGTGTGATTTGATGTAGGAGTTCAATACCAAGTTCAACTGGGTGTCAAACTTACAGACTGCACATTTAAGACACTTTTTAAAAACTGTTTCAGAAATTTATTAGTTGTCTTTTTATGTTGCCAGTGTACCAAAACATTAGTAAATATATAATGTATTTTATATGTCATTAAATTTTCACTCTCATTTTTATTCAACTCAATTTAGCTTATGTATTAATTTTTAGGCCTTTACTTTCATATATATATATGAAAGTATAAGCCTGTTCACCCCAAGGATGATATCTCTAACACTATGAAAAATCTATAAAAAGATATATATTTTTTATATAAAGTATATATTTTCTTTATATATTTCATGTTGAAAATTGTTAAATGATATTACTGGAATCTTTTGAATGATTAAAAATCTATGCAACTAAACAGAATCTATCTGACAAAGCTATTTTTACTTTTAGATTTATTTATCTATTAAATAAAATCATTATTAAATATTTTCATGTTTACCTGGACTTATATATATGTAACGGAGGCCAGCTAGTGTGTGCTGTGCAGGTAAACCTCACTCCTCTGACCTCTAAAGGTGCTCTAGCGACAGACGCTAGAGGCCATGGTCTTTAGCCTCCTTGTTAGAGCAACCGACTCCCCTGCGGAAGGTCGCCGGTTCGAAACCAGCTCGGAGCGGGTCGGGTGGTGTAGAGCCAACGGGGTTACATTGGTGCCGTGACCCGGATGGGAGTGAGGCTTAGGGGGGTGAGTGTAACGGAGGCTAGCTAGTGTATGCTGTGCAGGTAAACCTCACTCCTCTGACCTCTAAAGGTGCTCTGGCGACAGACACTAGAGGCCATGGTCTTTAGCCTCCTTGTTAGAGCAACCGACTCCCATGCGGAAGGTCGCCGGTTCGAAACCAGCTCGGAGTGGGTTGGGTGGTGTAGAGCCGCGGGGTTACATATATATATAAAACAAAAATGATCTGTGATTGCTGAAATAGTGTAAAATTTTCTTGACATTATCTAAGCATTTTCAAAATAACAAAATTAAGCATATTTAATAAGGTTTAAGAATAAGGAAGGTTTAATTTGAGCAGACAATTTTCTAACATTATCTTAAGAGTGCACTTGACCAGGATCTGGCTCAAACGTAGCATCTCAATCTATTGTCAAAATTGTCACAGAATATTCAAAATTGATATTTTGATGGCTGACAGCTCATTTGCCCAATCCATCCAAGTGACAGTGACACATATTTGTCTGCATACAGGAATTATTCTGAAGCAAAGCCATTTGAGCCATTTCAAGTTTTGCTGATCACATTCTATGAAATTTTGGCTGTACATTTCTCACCATTTCTTTCAACTCAAGTTTCTGAATTTTTTTCCTCTGTTAACCAAAAATAAGATATTCTGAAGAATGTGAGGAAAAACGCACATTGTGAGAACAAAACATACAATAGAAGTCATAGGCTGTTCCACCAACATTCTTTGGTATACCTTTTTTTGTTTAATAAAAGAAAGAAACCCATACAGTTGGATTGTTTAGTAAACGATGGCAGAATTTTTGTTTTTGGGTGACCTATCCTTTTAAGGTAGTAATTATTATTGTAGTAAGTGTTTTAGTCATTTTAAGGGGTCTTAAAATGCAATGTAACATGTAAGACTACAAACTCAAATCCATTTTTTTTTTTTGTATTCAGTCTATAGGCATGAGTGAGTACTTGACAAGCAAAACAACGATGGCGGACTACAGGATTTCTAGAAGACTCGACAAGCAGTATTTTAAAGCAGTTTTATGCAGTAAAGTATTTTCACTGCATAAAACTGCATCTTCAAGTGACACTCTGCTGCATCCGGTGACCATAAACTGACTTGTCAATCTTGTCACTGTAAGCATCCTCCATATTTAATTTATTTTAATATCCAACTGTACTGGAGAGGAAAGAAGCATATCGTGTTTATCTTTCATGCAGAAAACTGCCCTCATCATATTTTTGCAAAATGATACATTGTAAAGTTACTTGCCAAACAGATCTTTTTAAAAGCTCAAATTATTGCTGCAAATTAAATATAACATAAATCACTTTCCCCAGCAGGCACTCAACATCATAAGATGTTAATATTAGATAAGATTTAGGTCATGACGTCCGGTGACTAAAATTCAATGTCTAGCCAGCATCTAAGGGCGACGTTATTTTGACATCCAATAACGACATCAAATTAAGCTGATTTTTGGTTTTTTTTAGGTTGTGTTGGAAAGTGACCAAAATCTAACATCTGATAGATGTCATAGTGGTTAGACATAATTACACGTTGATATTTGGTTGATTTCAGGTTGATTTTAGGTTGGGCATTGACATCGGCCTGACGTTGGGTTCTGACATCAACCCGATTTTCATTTTCAAACAAAATCCAACGTCCCCACAAAGAAGGGGTACCACGTCAATATGGTCATGTTGACATCCTGTGTCTGCAAGGTCTTGTCCTCTTAAAAATTCTCAATTTTATTTGGGAACTGGACATGAATGCCAAATAAAGTCATACTGGTAAAATCAATAGTTTTGATACTCACACATATCAGTAATTTTGCTTACTGTTTCATTAATATTTTAAATGCACATTAACTTCTCCCCCTCAGAAGAACCCTCTAGTAAAGCCTTTAGTATCCAACAGTGAGTCAACCATTGGCACATAAACACTCAAAACATAATATTACAGTGTAAATATTAAATATAGAATCTGCACAAACAATTAGAAAATAAAATAAAATGTAGATTGGTGACAGTTTAATCAGCATTTTTGCTTCTTTGTGATTTTAAAATCATATTTTATTCATAAGTAAGGAGATATAATATATAAGCAATACTTCACAACATTGATCTTGTGAGCTTATTCAACGTTTTACATGCAATATGGAATAACCCTGGGGTAAAAACTATTTAAGAAAAGCAGAAATGCACTTATGGTTATCACCTAAGGTCTCTAAAAGTCCAAAGGAATAGCTATTGCAAATAATCAACTAAAAGTCAGTTAACAAGCAGTGGTGGAAAGAGTACTGAAAAAAATCATGCTTAAGTTAAAGTACCTTAACTTGCCAAAAAATGTAATGCAAGTAGAGCAAAAGTATCTTTAGTAAATATTACTTAAAGTATGAGCTCTTTCAAAAGCACTTAAGAGTAGTGAGTATTGAGTATTACGCTGTAAAAAGCTAATCTAACTTGTGGATGTGTGGAAACGTAACATTCTGTAGAGCATTTAGTTGTTGCCCAGCAGGCACACAACATCATAAGATGTTAATATTAGGTCAGATTTAGATTGTGATGTCAGGTGACCTAAATTCAATGTCTAGCCAGCGGAAGTTATGGCAACCAAAATCTAACATCTAATAGACATTATAGTAGTAATGTCCACACAACATCAAGCTGTAACATCATTAGACATTGATACTTGGTTGATTTAAATTTGACATTAATGTCGGCCTGACGTTGGGTTCCGATGTCATCCCCATTTCCATTTCCAAACAAAATATAACTTCTCTATGACGTTGGGGTACAACATCAGTCTGACGACATGTTGACTTCTTGTGCCTGCTTAATGATGTTTAAGGCCATTTCGGTCATCATTACAGTAAACATCTGTCATTTGCTCATCAGTAACATGCATCTAAACAGTCTCTGGGACAATGCGTTTAAGATTGTGGACATCTTCTTGGTAACTTTTACCGCTTTCGAAATATTTGCTGCAATTATAAGTCACCCATGTCTTGAGGTAGTTTATTATGATTTGATTTATTTGATTGGACAGAAATCACAGGACTTTTCTAATCGAATCTAATTTTCTAATCTAACTTTTTTAAATAGACAAGACCAAATCAAGTAGTGACTGCAGGTTGGGAGAAAGTTGTATAGTAAAAGTACCAGCACTGCACTAAAAATGTACTCAAGGGAAGGTAAAAGTACACAATTTTAAAACTACTTAGTAAATTTCAATTTCTGAGAAAAAAAATTACTCAATTACAGTAGTTTGAGTATTTGTAATTTGTTACTTTACACCACTGTTAATCAATAAGATTAAACTATTTATTTTGAATAAAAAAAGACAATGGAAGATCTAACCAAATGCACTCAGAACAAGATCTGCAGTAATCTATGCATAGTGCACACATGGCAACACGAGGCGCGCTACCCGCCGCAAATAAGAGCCTACAGACACGAAGAGGCAGCCGGCATTTGCTGTGTTTGAGGAATTTGGGGATTTGATAATTTCCTGTTCTCTGAAAGGGATGGCAGCACCTGGTCGGCACAGCTGTACTTCATTTGGAGAGCAATTTGAACAGCGGAGAGGGAGGCAAGAGGAGCGCCTGCCTTGTCATTAAGGGCTGTAGAATGGCCTCTGTTTGTTAGACACATGGCACAGAGTTAATGCTTTTGAATGGGGAGACGGCCGCTGTTGATGCTGCCGTGAATTTCTCCTAAGTGCTGGCAACATCTAAAAAGCCACTCCAACAAAAAGAGAAAAGTCACATTTCCAGTTTTTGTTCTCGTAAGCAAATGTTTTAGACGTTAATTATAGAATAATGTCACACATGAAAATAGGTTGCTTTTTTTATTACTCACCGCACTGCATGTCTCTCTCTCAGACTAAAAACTCTCTTGCACAGATCAGAAGCAAAACTTGCCATTCTCACTATGACAGAAAAAAAATCGAGGGGAAATGATTTCAAAGCTACACCAGGATAGAAATGCTGTCAATTCGGTGTTTAGTTTCCTTTCTCTCGGTATATGATGTAACTGAGTTTGACGTGCACATGTGCATGGTGGCGGGGGGAGGCAAAGTACGATCAAAGGGGAGCGCTTTATCGCCACATCAGAGCTCCCCACTGCATTTTGTATTCTACCAATCTGTCCAAACAGTCTGACAAATTCCTGTGATAGGGAGTTAAGTTATTTCCTCCTCTTTTATTCAGCCACAGATGGGACCAGAAGTACTAAAGTGCAGCGTGAAAACATAAACCCGCAAAGGTGAAAAGAGCTCCTGCAAAATTGAAAGATTTCAGGGAAGTAGCAGCCTGAGCGGGAGAGAGAAAAAAAGAGGGTGTAAGCTTAAAAAAAGTTAGATTTAAAAAACACAAAAAAGTGTTATCTGACAGAGATAGACGCTTGCATACATTTCACAGGATATCATGTTTTCAGAGAAATATGGATAGTGTCGTATTTTGGTGCTATTTTGGGAGTAATGATTGCTTATTTATGTATCACTCTTGACATCAAACTGAAATACAAAAGTGTTGTTGTCATAAAACAATAATATTGATATCAGAAATGATTTCCCTGTCTTCCATTGGTCAGTCAAACAAATGTCAGTCATCAGTCAACTGCATTCTTTACTGAATTGGCCTTCTCTTCAATCAAGTCAACAAATTCATTAATTTCTGTGTATTTACAAAATTCTTATTGCACTGTAAACCCTAATAAGTTGAGACTACTTAAATGATTTGAGGAAAGTGATTCTTTCAGTTCGTTTGAGTAATGGGAAATCGACATCGTGATTAATTGAGTTGACCACATGTGGTCTCTTCATTAAATTAAATTAAATGTTTAATTACAGATAACTTAAAATGGCAAACAGACTAAACTTAAAAAATGTTCAGCTTTTATTTTCTTTACTTACTTACTTCTAGTGCTGTTTTATATCGAAGTTGATATTTAGCCGCACCATATTGGTGTTTAGTAACATCGAATCTTTACAAGATGGGTCGTTAGCTCAACCCCTAAACTGGAGGACCAGGGGCCTCATGTATCAACGCTGCGTACGCACTAAAACTTTGGTTTCATGCTCAGAATCGCTCACGTTTGGATTTACTAACGATGAACTGAACGTGGGAATGTGCGCAGCTCCACGGCAGCTTCTTGGCTGGCGTAGGCACATTTTTTTGTGCGTGTCTGTTTTATTTCCATTGGCGACTCCTAGAGGCAGTTGTGTTAAATTCCTCTCTACAAAGTGTCTGAGCCTTGCAATGGCAGCTGTATGAGACGGGTTCATCTAGCAGGTATATAAGGTTTCCATACTATACAGTTGACCAGCTAAACATTAAAGCGCAATTTGCAGCGGTCGTCTGTTTTCCCAATGTAATCTGAGCTATCTACCGCACGCACATTGCTATAAAGACACTATCTGAAGATGAATTTGCATGCGTGAATCAGAAACATTTCCATTCAATAAATGTGCAAATAAAATATGATGGACAAACTTATTAATGATTCCTACTTGTCTTTCTAGTGATAAATAGTTGGCAAAATCTGATATGTAGCAGGGGAAAAAAGAAGAAAGAGTTCATCAGACGCTGGATTCGAACCGAGTTCATGCTCGAACGTGTCAAAACATGTTGACATGCGTTTTATGAGCTGCACCACTGGACTGTTAAGAGTGCTGCAACATTTTACACCTATAAATCACACTATTTCTTTTTTAATTCACTCAAACCAACTGTGTTAACCGCATCAGCTAAACTCTCCCACTCTATTTTTTTCTTTTGTTGTTAATTCCGGAGAACAAACTTGCAAATAACACCGCTTTTCTCCGGTCTACCTCCGAAAGGAGCACCTCCAATTCACATTCTGTTCAAAGTTTCTCTTTTTGCTTGCTTTTGCCATTGCTTTTTCATTGGGTTTTGCCAAAGTAGAGTCATAACATATTCACAAGGGGGAGGAGGCAGGGAGGGGTTTTGTGCTCGTGCATGTTGCGCTCAGTTTCACGTTCATTCAGATGTACAAAAGAATATGCGTGGCATTCGGCGTACACACTGTTTCATACATCTGAATTTTTTTCTGCGTACGCACATTTACAGCTTTGTGCGTACGCAATGTTGTAGTATGATTTTCACGCATTTTTTACTATGTCTTCGTACATGAGGCCCCAGGACACATACACTATGGACAATTTAGCTTACCTAATTCACCTACAGTGGGGGGACTGTGGGGGAAATTGGAGCACCCGGATGAAACCCACGCCAACAGAAGGAAAACATGCGAACTCCAAACTAAAATGACAACTGACCCAGCCGAGACTCAAACCAGCAACCTTCTTGCTGTGAGGTAACGGGACTACCTACTGCGTCACCCCTGTGTGTATTTCAGTTATGAAAAATAGATAAGCATTTAAATATCTACTTACTTTAGCTTTTCTTTTTCGACAGATGGTTTGAGGTCTGTCCTGCTGCGCTTCGCAAAATTCAGCATCACAAGCAAAATGACCACCATGTGTCATATAACATATATCGACCAATCAGTGCGGTGCAGTGCAGTGCAGTGCAAGCCCAATCAATCATTTTATACAGAGACATGGTGAATCGTTTACAGAAATTACTTTAACGTTTTATTTTAATGGTCCACTTGAGTAGTAGTAGTAGACTGTCTGCCTAATATCTGTTAATACTCCTCTTTCAACAGACATTTAATTAACTGACAATAAAAAACTTTGCAAGTACATGTCAACTTACTGTACACTAACCGTAACCTCAACCCAACAGTCTACCTATAATCTAATGAGAATTAGTTGGCATGTAGATGCAATGTAACCTAATTCAATAAATGGACTATCAAAATAAAGTGTGACCAAAAATTAGTTGCTGCCTAATGAGTAAGTTAAACACCTGTTTACGTTTTAATGACAAAACTTGGTATTTTAAATAATGTCAAGTTACATTAACCTAATATCTTTACAGCAGGGCTTACAGTGTGGCAAAACTCCACTATAATTACATTCACTTTTTAACATTTAGAAAACATGTTGAAATCTGCATTTTAGTAGTTTTATTAACCTTTGCATGCCTAAAGCTTGCGCTTCATTTGGATGTTACTCTGTAGTTTTCAGCTACTGATGCTTGGAATCATCTGCAGCTCAACACTTTTATTCCACTATCATTCTTGAAAAATTAAATCAAGTTCATAGTACAAGATCACCTTGGTTTTATATGTTATCTGCATCTGTGAAATTGTTGTTGTGTTGTGTCACTGCTGCTTCATATCTGTTTTTTATTTTGCCTCTTGGCCAGGCAGTCATTGTAAATGAGAACTGGTTCTTCATTGATTTACCTGGCTAAATAAAGGTTTAAAAAGATGGCCCAATCTCACACCATTAGTTGAACCAAAGCTGGATTTTGCTAATTAAACAAATTTCTTCTATAGGTTGACTGTCTATCAAAACTACACCATCATTTTTTTGGTTGAGCCAAAGAAACAATATTTGGCTAATTAAACAAACTGAGCCATGTTTTGATAGTATCTATTATTGGTCTACCATTGGTCAGCTAAACATACAGGTCTACACACTGCTCTATTTTGCTGAGGAAACCAGTGTTGGGCAGTACTAGCTTAGCTACATTTCTCAGTATCTTGGGGTAGCATCACTACTGTCTAAATCAAATAGCTTTCCAGTGACAAAGCTTTTATTTTAAGCAAAGAGCACAGTAGCGCCCACACAAGCTACATTTACTGATCACAGATCATTAAGTGACGCCACCACCATTCACAAAGCTGTGAAGCCGGTGTCTGGCCAATGGAAGTAAATCCATATGATGGAATTGGATGAAATGGCGAATCATTCTTATCTGTGTTTCACGGTGGTCAAAACAAACTTTTTGGTGATTTACTGCGTCTCGCTCTGGTCAGTGACATCACCATGCAGTCAATAATTGGGCAGAAATGAGAAACTTGCTTGTTGGAAAGAGGAATGTAGAGGAACTATTTCTAACGCCAGAAGGTACATGTCTTAAAGTTAATTCTAATGCTCCTATCTTTAAATTGGTTTGAAATTCATTCACTGTTTGTTCTACAAATGTGCCCTTACAAAAAGAAAACAGTGGTTTAGTGTAAATACAGTATTAAAAAAAAAAAATATATATATATATATATATATATATATATATATATATATATATATATATATATATATATATATATGTGAAAAAAAAAACATGGGGTTTGTTGCATGTTATTCCCTGCGAAGCTGTCAGGGCTGATACAGCAAGGCTGTTTGTGTGCAGCAAGCATTTTTTCGAGAGAGCAGTACGAGAATTGGAGAATGGCGGACGTTGTCTTTTATCAGGAGTTCGTTCTCATTTAGACACATCGCCGTGCTGCTGTTTGCCTAATTCCTTCAGATTACTAACAGGGTTAATGGTTAAAATAGACAGGGCAGTCTGCATGTATGAACATGATTATCTTTGTGATATAAATTGTGGTTATCTGTATATGAAATTACAAATAACAAATGTAGCAGGGCATTAAATTACTGTTAATTTCTATGCATTTTAACTTTGTAAACTATAAAATCATGGGTCTACTCATTGTTTGTGTCTCATTTTGTGAGCCAAGTTCAGCCAACTGACAACAGTTGTTCACCCCCCCCCCCCCTTTTCTCCCCTGCTCACCCACGCCCATCATGATGCATCTTTAAAAAAAATTCTGAGGTAGACCTGAACTGAAAGCGTGACCCTTTGACAATTTTGCTGCATATGTTTTATTGGCAGTTTTATTGATCACCAAGACAAAACTGACTTGGATTGAAGTTAATTGGATGTAAAAATGAAAAAAAAAAAAAAAAAACCTAGATGTAGCTAAGCTACTTTTGTAGCTTTTAGCTTAGCTTGCTACATTTTCCAGGGGGTAGCTTTTAGTGTAGTTAAGCTGCATTTGAACAACTATGTAACTAATAGATTAGTTACATATTAATACATAAATAATAATAATAATAATTAATTATTATTAAATAAATTAAATTAATAAATAACAAATTTTAACTAATAGCTTGGCTTTCTACATTTTTCAAGTTGTTTGCCCAACACTGGAGAAACAATGCTTTTGCATTTTGGTAAAATTAAAAATGAACATAACTTACAAACAACTTCTCTGCGCATCGAATTCTGCTTTAGCTCAGTAAACCTGTAAATACTGTGCTATGCGGGTTCCATAAAATCATAGAAAGGGTTGGGTTTTCCACACACATGCAGCTGTCTTTATAGATAATAGCACTGGGACATCATGGATCCTCATCATGGGTTTGCGGCCCCCTGAGGAAGCCGGTACAGCATGCTCATTGTTAATGGGGATGTTAGTGTGTCTGCAGGCAGTGTGGGGAGAGCCATCAGAGTCGGACAGAGAAGGGGGGAGTTCGCACCTGCCAGGTGGAGTATTGGTGTAAAACTCCATCCCCGGCATTAGAGGGCCCAAAAACGCTGTACTCCACAGTTTAATTGGGCACACTCACATCTGCATTTACATTATCAATAACCACACATTCATATTACACATAAACATCTCCATGCATGCTGTATATCAGTCTATAACAGGATAGTTAACTTAAAAACGATTTTCGCAAGTGGCACGTTGGCTCTGTGGCTAGTAATGTTGCCTCACAGCAAGAAGGTTGCTGGTTCATGTCCCAGCTAGGCCAGGTGTGTGGAGTTTGCATGTTCTCCCTGTGTTTGTATGGGTTTCTTCTGGGTGCTCCTGTTTCCCCCACAGCCCAAAGACATGTGCTATAGGTGTATTGGATGAACTAAATTGATTGTAGCGTATGAATGTGAGAGTGTACTGGGTGAGTGTAAGGTCATTCCCTGTGTAAAACTTATGCTGGAATAGTTGGTGGTTTATTCCACTGTGGTGACCCCTGATGAATAATGGACTAAGCCGAAGTAAAAAGAATGAGTGAATGATTTTCCCATTACAATTGGAGTTAGTATTACATCCAGTCTGCTAATTGCCATGCCACCAAGGAGAGTTTCAGCCATTGTCCACCCGTTGGTTATGTCTGTGTAACTACTTGCCATGTTCCATGTGAGATTCAATCCAACAGTTTCTAGTGTGGATTACCTACAGGCTAACCTAACCATGAATATCTGGACCTGTTACACTCACGTTACACTCTACTCTAGCTTCCAAAATCTGCTTTCTTTCAGAGTTCAGCTCCAACTGTATTCAAGCACATTTGAACAAGCTAGTCAAAGTCTTAAGGATTTCTAGAAAGTCACTCTATAAGTTTGTTCAAAGCTGATGCTAACTCTGCAGAAAAGTAGGCCTCTGGAGTAAGAACTCCTGCACTTAACCTTACTTCCTTGGGTCACTGTACCAATGTGAATAGGCACACCTGTGCCACTCTTAATAGTGATTAGAACTAGCTTCAACTTGCATGGAAAATATTAATAGGTACAAACAAGACCACTAAACACCACCACCTTCACTCACTTGTTAGTGTACCTCTTTAAGCCAAGTAAAGGAAGTGAACATGTTGACCTAAACTGTTACACTTAATCCCCAGACGTTTTCTCATTCAGTCTCATATTAGGTAATAAAGGACACCAAATGATATCAGGGAAGTAAGGTTTACTCACAACTTTTACTACCTGTTTTTATCCCACTCACCTCTCATAAGAACACAGCTGAATGCACAAATTCAGGATACTCAAGTACAGAATACTCAATTTCATAGCTTTTACAAACAGTTTCTTGACACAGTTGATTCATCTTTGTCCACTTTACCTTTTCAAAAAGTTATAAGCGAATGATTTAGGGTTGAGTAGGAAAAATCTCTTATTCCCCTCTCACATGTTTCCGTTAACTTGTGTGTCTATTAATTTGCAGACTTCAGTAGTTTGTTCTTCTTCTGTCTTTTTTTTCAAACTGTAAAAAAAAAAAAAAATGGAGCAAAAGTTTTGTAGGATCATGTTCAGAAAATCAACTACCACTAATTGGAAAATTCATATAATCAGCTTGAATTTGCACAATAGAAAGCTATCTCACAAATGTCCCACAACAGCTTTTAAGGAGCCCCTGTTATGCATGAAATAGGTCATATTTTGGTTCTAAGGATCTCCAACAACAGTCTAATATGCATGCATGGTCAAAAAAAACTTCCATGGTCTTTTAATATGCATTTATTTTTTACCTAATTATCCCAGCGACTCCCATATGAATCGTTCAGCCAAAACCCAAACCCATCTTTAGCACGAAGCTAATCTCCACTGATTGGACTGATGACAGCCTGTTGCGATTGGTCGACACTGACAGAAAAACTCCTGAAAAACTCCTGTAATTGCGCGTGCAACAACTGGGCTGGGTACAAGTTTTGTATCCATGTCACACCGAAATGGCTAAAGACTCTGAAGCAATTGTGAACTCAATGCACTCTGAAATGTCTCTCAGTTCGTTTACGCTAATGTAGATTTTCCATTTTTTCCCGCTGAAGCAATCGATTAATCAATGCACTTGAAATGTCTCTCAGTTCGTATACGCTAAAGTACATTTTCCATTTGACCCCTCCGTGACCCAGAATTACCTGCATGCTGACTGCGAGACAAGGAATGAATGAGAGAGAGAGAGAACCATCATCCAAAGCGCTCTAAATAACATTGCATCAGCTGACAGCTGTAACCCAATCAGACATCACTCATATAATAATAATGAAGAATTTGGCAAAGCAATTTGGATCAATGTGAAACACCAAGAACTTATTCACTGTAAACTGTATTTACTGAACTTGCTGCTCTTCTGATTTTCTGGAAAAAAGGAATAAATTCATCCATTCATTCATTTTTCTTTCAGCTTAGTCCCTTATTTATTAGGGGTCACCAAAGTGGAATGAACTGCCAACCACCGGAGCACCCGGAGGAAACCCACGCAAACACAAGGAGAACATGCAAACTGCACACAGAAATGCCAACTGGCCCAGCCATGCTGAGTGTTAATCAGCCACCACGCCGCATAGTTATGCATCACATATACAGTTAGTAGTTGTTTTGATAGTTGTTTTGAGTAAAAGGTCTGCTAAACTACAAAAAAGCCTGTTACTTACAGTAAAAAGTGCATTATGAACAAGATTGCTGAGTCATGTTTGTTCTGGGTGATCTGTTATCTGTTATAGCTTAACAAGTACACTTTCTAACTGCATCTGGGGTCAAACCAGCCCAACAAATAATCACAACTGTGTAGAAACTTTCAGTGTGTTTCAGGGGTGTGCTGCACAGGCTGGGGAGGCATTGAGAGGAGCAGAGGAGATAGACTTCTGGGTCACAAAGGGCGTTTGGCTGCTCTCCTCCCTCCTGTCAGATGCTCGCACCCAAACCGTAGATGTATGTGTGTGTGTGCGTGGCACGGCCTCGGCCCGTCTGCAGCAGATGCGAAGCCCTCATGTCAGAATCAGGCAATGGCACGGCGGCGCTGCGGAGCCCGATCATACCTCATTGAGCCGTTTCCCCCTTAGCAGATGGCGCGCTGCTGCGGGCGCTCCTCTTCCCGATAATTACCAGCCTTCGCTACAGATGGAAACGTCAGTCAGCCCTCACAGGTCCCGGTTCCTGCCATTGCCTCCGTCCACCGCCCCTCTCTACCTAGGCAAGGCACTGCCAACCCTCACCATGTGTTTTGTGACTGCTGACTAGGCAGGCAACAAAAGGAAGAGGGCGCCTCATGAATATGCATGCAGAGATTGTAGGTATGCTAAGAGGCCTCTGTGCACTTGGGCCATTTTGGACTGTTTCGGCTCCTCTGTGATACTAGCCTGACATGACAGAGAGAGAAAAAAAACTTCAAAAAAGAGCAATACATGTGCGCCACTGATGTGCAAGAGGCATATTTAGGAGATTAGGATAACTGTGTTTGCAAAATGGATTAATTCTAACAGATGCTGGGACAAACCCCCACTTATCTGTGATAAGGTGAGCAGATGTCCCAACTTGGCACAAGCACGCTAAGAGTTTTATTACTCTGCATCCAAAGTATCCCAGGAGACGCTCCACACAGCAGCCGCACATAATCTACCTTAGCTGAGAACAAGACTTCAGGGTTTGCGTCGTTATTTGTCTTGCCAGTGCAAGTATTTGCGAGGAAATGTTGATAGTGTTTGAAAGTTCAAGTAGATAAGCCTCACTAATGCTTGAGTGAATTGATATTAAAATCAAGTCCTAGGCAGTACAACAGTTGATACAGAGCCACAACTGATTATACCTTGTAGGATTCATTCACAAAATAAGTGGGCTAGTCCAGCATTGAACTGTACCAGCATTGTCTCGTACGTAGATATTTTTGGAGAGTGTTTTTAAGAGTTTTTCTTTCAGCAATATGCACCTACTCATACATTGAATTTAAAAATAACTTAATATTTTTATTATTTTAATTTACTCGCTGCATTCAAATCTGCATATTATTTACTCTGAGTGGTAAGGGTGTGAAGAGACACTTACTCCATGAGATGAGACAAAACACTAGATTCGGTTCACAAGAACGAGACGAGATTTTGAAATTATTTTAACTTCAATTTTATTTTATCTTCAATGATGAAATATATGAATGGGAAATAGTCTTTTATTCAACTGAAAAAAAAATCACAAATTGAAAAACTATTTAGGTGCTTTTTAAAGGGGTGGTCCACTATGATCTCGTATTTTTAAATTTTAGCCGATGTGTAATGTAGCTGTGTGAACATAAACAACTTTTCTGAATGTAAAAAGTTCTAAGTTCAATACAAAGGGAGACCTTGGTTTTTACCAAGTTAGCTTAGCAAAGCCTACAATGAACGAATTTTGGGCACTACAAAAAAATACTTTCACCCCCTGTGAGATCACAAAGGTTCTTTTACTGCGCATACAAACTGCGCAGCTAAGGGGCCGTGGCCAGAGGCGCTGTAACGTTATAGCAGAGATGAAGCTAAAATGCGTCCAAACACTGCTGTTTCCACAGAGCTTCGTCTGTTTCTGTATTTGGGCTTCCAAGGACACGACATAAAGACAGAAGTGCTTACAGTTCAATATAAATTATGTTCCAGAGAATTATAAAATACACAGCAAGCATGATTTGACAAAACAGCTTCCAGAATCTCTCCCAGTTCAGTGTTGGATTCGGTTAAAATCTCCTCAAAGCAGAAGCTGTGAACTACAACCTGTAAGTGTTTTTATTTGTTAAAATTGATCATGACATGTACAGTCACAGTGTCTAGCGTTAACGGTATGCTGTAGCAACGATGTAAACATAGCAAAATGCTGCTTTGTGGGCAAACGATTTAGCTACAAATTCATATTTATCAGTCAAACTGCTGTAAACAAACACACACTCCACCAGCACGTTCGTGTCTCTTATGTGTGTGCGTGTGCGACTGCATTGATTGTCTTCAGGGAGCTTTTTCATGCATTTCACATCTCAGATAATGAAGTCACAAAAGATATGTGAATGATTTATATTACTTACACCTGCATATTCCGGATACGTGTGAAAGACGTCGTGTAATGCGTGGAGTTAAAAAAAATACAGGTTAGCTTACCTGACTCGTGATAGCAGCAAAAAAATGAATCAAGGCTCACACAGGTAGCATCCCACATCTTGTGCTTTATTCTTCTGTCACGATATATTACAGAAAATAACTTCATCCGAGCATCAAAGAAGAAAAAAAAAACTCACGTGCACATGCGCTTGTTGCAGAAAGTTCACTAACACATACACATAGACGCAGACAACATTCACACACACAGACACACACAAAGACGAGTACTCTTAAAGGAGCAGCACCCCATTTTCACTCAGACACTTGTCAGATTTTATTTTAATGAGCAGGCAGGAGGTTGACTGATTGTTTAGACAGCAGAAAAGCGTGTGCTTTTACTGGCGTGACGTGGAGCCGATCCGCGAATAGCAGCACATTATGATGATGACCAATCAGAGTCACTTAAGGGTGGGCCTTTCAGAGGAACTAGGAAATTTAAGTCGTTTATGTCAGTTCAGTAGCTGTGTATAATCAAAGTGAGATATATGAAAAAACAACGTGATTTCCTTCAAGTGAAACATGGCACACATTGCTTTGCATCTTATAAACACAACCAAGCCTTAAAATTACATTCTGGACCACCCCTTTAAAAATCAACTTGTAAAGAATGTCCTTTTACTTCTATTTTAATAAATTCTGTGCAGTAAAGGACATGCAAACACTGCTAAATATTTTTACTAATATGTAAATGGAAAATAGTCTTTATATACAGTATATATATATATATATATATATATATATATATATATATATATATATATATATATATATATATATATATATAATTTTAAATATTAGCTAAATATTTGCTGATGTTAAAATGGAAAACAGATTTTTATTCAACTGAAAAAAATCGCAAAATGCAAAACAATTTAGGTGCTTTAAAAAATTGTAATGAAGGCCATTTTACTTGTATTAATTCGATTTTTGTTACGACGATTATGACTTTCAGTATATAAACTGCTATTCCATCGCATTGGTTATGAACCATGGTTAATGTGTGTGGCTGCAGACGTAGTCTCTGTTGGACGTCACACTCATCTGCCCAACCAAGTGACATGCAACTCCGAGGCCACCCTGGGTTGCCAGGTTTTGTGAAGCACTTGAATTGCAGTTAAATGTTCAATTGCAATCCTGTCTCCAGTCTTCAATGCTATTTTCACCCTCAAGCTCCATCCTAACATCACAAATCATGAGACAACTTTTCACCTCAATGACAAATCTTGTTGTGATTTAATCTTGTGAGATCCCGAAACCAAGGGGTTCGAAAATTTCCCCGAATACACAACCTACAACAACAGCATGGCTGCACACAGAAGTAGGAGATAACCAAATTTGTATTTTTGTCAACAAAAAAACAAGCATATGTTTGAATTACATTCATTATGGCGTTCGCGTTTTACCACCGTTAAAAAAAAAAAAACGCTAAAATAAAAACGCTAAATTTAAAACATTTTAAAATCTATAATTCCTTATAATAACTCCTGTATAGTAGTCCCACAACATACTGTCACTAGTATTCAAGTACAATTGAATAGCCTGTCAGTGTGACATGTGCAGGTGTTTGAAGCCCTTCCAGCACATTTTTTTTTAAAGGGTCAAGGGGTAGGGGTACAAAATTAGAATTGGGCCTTAGTTTGTCCCAAATCATAAAATGTTGCAATTAATATTCCAAAGTTACTTGGATGGTCTACTATTTCTGGTAGAAACTCAAGGTGCATGTTTTTGCATATTCTTAAAGGCTAATGTTGCCCACAATACATTGTGCAATGCATGAGAATTCAATTATGACTACACACACAACACTTAAGAACTACAATTAAAAACAACAAATGATTTTTAATAAATATCTAACCTTCTGCAATATATATAACTCATATTTATCCCTTTATATTTCATCTGCAGCGACATGAACTTTTATAAAGATGTGTTTGATCATTAACTTCTGGATGCATAATCATGAAAACACCTGAGGATATTACTCTGCATGAAAGACCTGCGAATGACAGATTAACCTGCTGCTGCATCTCCAATATGGTAGGGAATTAAATATGAAACAAATGTGCATGATATGACAAGATGATTGACAGGGCATGTAACTAAGCAACATAAGAGTTCGTTAATGAGGAAGTATGTCCCAAAGCATGCATACTCTTATGTTATACACTCAAAAGTATTTTGTTAAAAAAAGTACATACTTTTAGGATGTAGTATAAATAGGCAAACTGGAATGCAGCAAATGACAATAGGAAAATATGTGACAACTTGCCCTCATTATCTCATATCAACTGTAAACTACACTACCTGACAAAAGTTTTGTTGTCTATCCATTGTAAAAGCAACAAATAATAACTTGACTTCTAGTTGATCATTTGGAAAAGTGGCAGAAGGTAGATTTTTTGAATCATCTGTTGAACTGCATCCCAATCAAAAAAATCACAAATTCTGCAGAAGATCTATTGGAACCTTTCCCAAAGATGGGTTGCGGCTGGAAGGGCATCCGCTGTGTAAAAACTTGCTGGATAAATAGGCGGTTCATTCCGCTGTGGCGACCCTGGATTAATAAAGGGACTACGCCGACAAGAAAATGAATGAATGAATGAATCTATTGGAACCTGCATGAACCCAAGATTCTCACAGAAATCAGTCAAGATTGGTGAAGGAAAAATCATGGTTTGGGGTTACATTCAGTATGTGGGTGTGTGAGAGATCTACAGAGTGGAGAGCAACATCAACAGCCTGAGGTATCAAGACATTTGTGCTGCCCATTACATTACAAACCACAGGAGAGGGCAAATTCTTCAGCAAGATAGCGCTCCTTCTCTTACTTAACCCTCCGCATAAAAGTTCCTGAAAGCTGCTTCAGGATTGGCCAGCCCAGTCACCAGACATGAACATTATTGAGAATGTCTGGGGTAAGTTGAAGGAGGAGGCATTGAAAATGAATCCAAATAATCTTGATAAACTCTGGAAGTCTTGCAAGAACGCTTTGCCTTTCCAGATAACTTTATTAATAAGTGATTTGAGTCAATGCAGAGATGTATGGATGCAGTCGTCTAAGCTCATGGGGGTCATACACTATATTATTATTCTTTTCCCACTGCACGATGACTTTATATTCTGTACTGTAAATTATTTCTTTTAAGTGACTTGTCCTAATGTACTGTCCTAATTTAATAAATAAAATCAAGGCATGATCATATTTTATTTAGGTAAGCACAATCTTGAGGTCTTTGCCTTTCATAAACGCCACTTCTGATACTGTATCATCAACTAAAAGCCAAGTTATCAACTTTTGTCAGGTGTATACATAAAAATAGTTGCATACATACTGTAGTTTGTACTATACCCAATTCATCATTTTCTTCAGACATTAGAAAACTATGGAAATAAAAACTCTCATTTTGCACTGAAACTAAATGTCGTACCTGTATACTACAGTATATAATGTATATGATATTTTTGGCAGCCACCTGGCAGCTCTAGTGATTCAACACAATGAGAAAAAGTGAATTCCCTGGCTCTGAATTTATGAGGTGTTCTCAATATAAGCTTCGCCTGCTATGGAAAGCCACAGGAATGGCAGAATGACTCATAGGTGGTATGTAAGAAGAAAATTCACAGTGAGCTCAGGTGACACTCTCTGCGTCGTGTCATTGTTGCAGTCTGGTTGCAGCACATAGGTGTTGATGCAGCCGCCGCAGGAAAACCATTAGCATCATACTAGGGTTGAGTCACCCAAAACAGTGAAGACAGATTCACTCTTCTAGATACAGCAGCATTCAACAAGATGCAGATAAAGTCGGGTCTGTTGATGAAAACGCTTCTAAATATTCTTAGATTTGCTTTTGAATAGAATTATGCAACCATTACACTGCATGAAGCACAAAAATTCTCACTCCCGAATCCCTCCAAAAGTTTAGGCACTAGCATAACATACAGTAGATAACACGAAACAAAATACTTTAGCAAGTACACTGCTACTTCACTTCTCCAAAACATAAACAACAATTCTACTTATTTCTAATTCATGAATGGGCTGGATCGACATGTAACATGTTTTTGAAAAGGAATCTGTTTTTCATCTGAACTACTAAACAAAACAACATGGGCTCATGCATAATTTCATTCAGCGGAATTTCAACAAGGTACAAATCCTGGTTAAAAACAGTTTAGCAAACAAACCTGCGCAGAGACAACTGATGCAACACGTTAGCAACACACATTAAAGAGCGAACACCGCACGTCATTAGTAGAACCTGCTTCATTCATGTCCCTCCTCAAAGACATCACCTTATTATTTCAAATATCCTGGGGCCTTGCGCGTTCATTCAAATTTCAGAGACGTTTGTTCTCCGCCTCTCTCTCTCTCTCTCTCTGAAACTTTGCAAGCTACGGCACAGGAGTTTACATCAGCTCTTCCATGCACTATTAATCTTTGAACTGAATCTGAAAGCAGTGGTGAGCAGCAGTATATTTAGATAGCAATCTTTGTTTATTTGGGTAATTTGTTCGCTTGTCGTCATCTTCTATCAGATGATGCATTCCGCCTTACAAATGACACAATATTGCAGCAGTTTGTTCAGAAAATGACCTAGGTCAGATTTGTAGTCACGCACAGAGAACACACACTCTAGGCCAGTTTTAAGAAGATTTTACTCACATCTCGTTCATCATTAAAAGTGAAAATTCAAGTTGAACACACTGAACTGTGGGATTATACAGCGCTAGATCTTTTAGCACGTATTGGGGTTCACAAAAAAAAAATAATAATCCGCTAGCGCAAACTCTCTTTTGGGGTTAAAAAAAATAAATAAAAACCCGCTAGCGCAAACTCTCTTTTGGGGTTAAAAAAAAAAAAAAAAAAGATCCCGCTTTATATTAAGTGGCCTTAACTAACATGTACTTATACTGTAGTTAATACTTTGTTACAATGTGCTTATTGTGTAAATACATGTTTTTTTTTATTGTACTTACGATTGATTAAATACATGCATGTAATTACATCTGTAAATACTTTCTGTAATTACCTTAACTCGGGATGTCCAGATCAGATCACGTGATAGGACATCGGGCCCAATCATGCAGTTTCAGTCTCGATCGAAATTGGACATTACCTCCCGATCAGGACTTGAATTTATGTATATTACCATTATTTTTTAAACACATCTATAGTGCATTATGCGGTGGCACAGAATTAGACCTCTACCTTGACTTCACACAGCAACATCAACGTCTGCAGCATGACATCACTTTGTTGCAGAGATGCTATTGGTGAGTATGTCTGTGGTCTGGTGGTATTATAATGTTAATGAAGACAACATTGCCATAGCAAACTGTGAGATATGTAAACTTGGGATTGCAAGAGGTGGAAAGGAAACGGCTATGTTTAACTCAACAAACAAACAGTTGTTGAATGTCAAAATAAGGGGAATTAAATAAAAAAATAAGAAACATCATAAAGCTGTTTCTTTGCTCTTTTTTATTATTTTTCATGCATTGTAGAAGTATCGGATTGGGTTTCGGTATTCGTAGATACTCAAAATTAAATGACTCGAGGGGCAAAAAAAATCTGATCAGGACATCACTAACCTTAATCCACTCTTAAAACCCACCCTTTACCCAACCCATACCACCAAACTGGTCTCAAACCCTACCTGTATCCCCCCTCAAGGCCACCACAAGTGTTCTGCAATACATCATGAGCACAGAAAATACATTGTATTTATTATTTGATGCAAATATAAGTAGTAATATTAAATAGTAAAATTATAATATAAGTATAATTTCAGGATTGGCATTAGAACTGGACGTTGTTGTTTAGGTGGATAAACTTTTGCCTTTGCAGGACCTGCAAAATGTATGGGAGTTAAACCAATTAAACAGTGCAATGTACATATAGATTTGCAGTAGGCATCTTACTAATATTTGTGCCATTCTGGTTCTGGTATTTGTGAAGCTTTCATGTTTTCATATAAATTAACCACCAGACCAGTCCCCCAATGAACAAAATATTTGCCATTTAATTTTGGTTGCATTGGCAACTCAGAAGTGAAGCTTGCCAGACGACAGTGACGCTATTTAAGCACAGCATTAACAATTGGAGGATGGAGGGCATCTGAGTTTTTGTTGTGTTGTGGCTTTTGTGGGATGGATCGTCGGGTGAGAGGTTATGTGTTTGAAAGAGTAAAAAAGTAGAGCGAGGAGACAAAATCTCTAATGACAACTTACATATACACTTACGTACATATAATCAAGGTTAAGAAAAGAGCACTGGGGACAAAAGGTTGTTGTGATACATCAAGTCAACATGAGCTGTTAGTGAGCATCTGTCAGGCTAGTTTTTTGCGGTGTGTTTCACATGTCAGCTGTAGGCTGGCTCACATCAATGGCAAGTTTCCTGATTCAGCATGATGAATCGGTGTTGGGGACATCAGTGAGTCAGTTTAACAAACGAGTCAAACAAATGACATAGACAGGAAGCTCTTCTAATGTTATTTTATCCTACCTGAGTGTTTCAGTACATATATTCAGAACATGCCAGCTCTGTTTTGTTAACGGTGTGTGTGTCTTCATCCTTAGTTTCTGTGTCCCTATTTAATTGAGTATTACAGATTATTGATACCTGCCGATATAAACATTCCTAAGACCTAGCTGGAGAATGTACATGCTAGTCTGTTGTTGGATGCAGTCCTTTTGGTTTATTCAAGTTCAGTTTTTTTTGACAAAGCCAACATGAGTCAACTTTTGTCGCAATGGTTGATTAAAGCTGACTTGATGTATAATGGCCTAAATCAGTGGTGTAGTCCTTTAGTCCTTGCTATACGCACGTGTACTCAGCAGTATGCTTACTTTTTTCCACAAGCTGTTTGGGTATTACCACTTCTATATATATATATATATATATACATTACACATTTTTCTTTGTTTACCCCAAAAGGATCTGATCCTGATCCACCCTAAAAAGAAAATCATAAAATTGCCCCTATAAAACAGTATTTCACATTTGTCTTAATCATGCCGCTACAGGGAACGACAGTATATAAAGCTAAAAACGATGAGGCAAAGACTACTCATAAATTGTGTAACAATATGGGATTTAAAAGGGTAACTACTAGTATATAATAGCGGCAACAGAGGACAGACTCCTAATAGTTTGGTTTAAAACAAGCATGCACGAATGTGATAAAACACTTCACCTCTCAATGTGCTGTATACACAGCGAATTTAGGCACATTGGGAATAGTTATAGGAGCTATAAAAATTTCCCCTCATGATAATTATGTGTTAATTTGAAACCAAATTGTGAGGCAGGTCTTCCTTCTCTATCCTTGGACAAAATCTTTTATTTAATTTTGTATTTAATACCATGTATACCAATAAAATACAGACATCTGCAATCTTTTTAATTACATTTCTTAACTGCATTAAAAATTGCATTGCTTTTTTATCAAAGGCACAACGTGCCAAATTCAGAAACCCTTGGTATTAGCAACAACTCGGGCCATTAATTGAACTGCAGCCACATTATATACCATACTGTACATACCAGGGGTGTCAAACTCAATTCCTGCAGGGCCGCTGCCCTGCACAGTTTAGTTCCAACCCTGCTTTAACACACTTACCTGTATAGGCTTTAAACAAGCCTAAAGGCTTCAATCAGTTTGATCAGGTGTGTTTAATTAGAGTTGGAACTAAACTGTGCAGATCTGCAACCCTTCAGGAACTGTGATATATTATATGTCATTCATTCATTCATTTTCTTTTCGATTTAGTCACTGGAACCACCAACTTATCTTGCATGTTTTTAGGCAGCGGATGCCCTTCCAGCCGCAACCCATCTCTGGGAAATACACACACACACACACACTCATTCACACTCATACACACTCATACACTACTGACAATTTAGCCTACCCAATTCACCTGTACCCCATGTCTTTGGACTGTGGAGGTAATCAGAGCACCAAGAGGAAACCCATGTAAATGCAGGGAGAACATGCAAACTCCACACAGAAATGCCAACTGACCCAGCCGAAGCTCGAACCAGCGACCTTTTTGCTGTGAGGCGACAGCACTACCAACTGCGCCACAGCGTCGCTATTTGTCATTCAATGACCTATATACATAATTGAAAGTACATTTACAGTGGTATACTAATAACATATGTTATGTTAGCTAATATGTGCTTTTTCTTTTTTAATAATAAAACAAACACTCAAGAAAAGCAACAAAAGTCATCTGATCATACTGTCCACTGTTCAAACAGAATGGCCCTTTTCTGAATCTTGAACTTTGTAAATGCGAATTTGTGTTGAATAGAATGGAAAAGGAGGCCTTCGGGAACACATTTAATGAGCCCATAAAAGCAGTCAATAGGTTTACATAGATAACCAAGGAAATCAATGTTTTGTTATAAGCTATTTACACACTGGCAATAAAAGAAATGCATGTGTTAACAACATTGGTGATGTTTGATTATTTTTACGATATCTTTTTGTCCATTTAGAAGATTTTAAATACATAATTCATCATCTGGCATCACTGTATGCTTGAAGATGCTGCAAGATAAGATAAAAGACAGTCATTCAGATTAAGAATACCATATAATACTGAATACTGTAAACTAATGAAGACAATTCATTAAGAAGTGTTACACATGTATAGTTGAAATCAGTCACAGCCTGGAAACAGATGTATGGCAGAGAGTGTTTGAGGAGGGCACGATGTGTTGTGTTCCTCTCATAGCACTGAAGAATCATTGTGGAGCCTCATTTTGATTCCCACCCCCCATTATGCAGATTGTATGAGTTCAGATGGGGAATATAAGTGCAAAGGCCACAGCCCTCCTTTAAGCCTGGCAGAAATTTGCACTTAAAAGCCATTTGTTGCAGACAATAGCACAGGTGCAGTGTCCTTGACAGCGCTTCATTTTCTCCTGTGAGGCAGAAAGTTGGAGTCACACCTGTTTGGTCTTGTGTTTACTCTCACTCTCTTTCGTTCGCTCTGTCACCCGCTTTGCAGACCTTACAAAAAGGCACTACGGTTGTACCGTGGTAGAGTTAATTGGTGGCATATTCCATGATAAATGATTATTAGTACTTATGTACAGTGGTCTTCATTGTACTCTAAGGAATTTCAAAGAATACATAGTTTTGTGTATGCTACCATTTGAAAAGTTTGGGATCTGTAAAATATTTCACTCTTTTTTTTTTTTTTTTAAAGAAGTTTCACTTTTGCGCTGAGACTACAAGTATTTGATCAATAATATAATTATAATTAAAAAATCAGTAATACTGTGAAATACAAGTTTAAAATAAATGTTTTATACAAGAGTACATTTTAAAAGTGTCATTTATTCCTATGATTCAGAGCTAAAATTTCAGCTTCATTACTCTAGACCAGGGGTGCTCAAAATTTTTCATATGAAGGACCAAAATCCAAATTCATTGATAGCCATGGGCCGAAAAAAAATATACCAAACTATTTTACATTAAAGTCACCCTGAATAATTTCCTAGTTTATTACATAATGTTAAAGAATAAATAGAAAACATTATTTTGAGTCATGTTAACAATACAGTTTTGCTTTTGTTATGTTATAATTGCAATAAAAACATAAACAATCACATTTATAACACATTGGAGTTCAGTGCTGAATACACTAGTCAAGCGGAACCTGCTTTTGCCTTGATTTGCTCACCAAAGTCCTTTGTCCGTTGGGTGACAGCATGTACATTTTAAACTAAATCTGATTAACTGACACCATATAAATTGAAACGTTTAATTTCAGTTAGCCTTTTTTGTAGCTTAACAATAAAACAAATAAATAAAAGGTTAAATTAAATTAGAAATTACAGTCTCTAAACATCCCAATCATTCTCCTTCTCTTCTCAGAAGGGATGGCGGGCCAAATCAAAGGTTACCATTGACCAACTTTGGCCTGCAGGCCCTACTTTGGGCATCTGTACACTAGACTTTAATGTCATCAGAAGGAAAATGAACAAATATTATCATCAGTGTTGATATTTTCTTTTCAGCTTCATATTTTTATTGACACTGTAATTGATTTTTCTTTCTTTGGTGAATAAAATGTTCAGAATAACAGCACTTATTTTAAATAAAACATTTTCTAACATAGTAAATGCTTTTACTGTTACTTCTGATTAGCTGGATGACCTTGATGAATAAAAGTATTTAAAAATCTTACTTATGATAACATATCATGGTTTCTTTTCACAGAATTTTGCGGCAGCATAACAGTTGTCTTATCTAATCCTAATTAGAAATACTTCCTTTTTGGATAAAAAATGGTAACACTTTATTATTTTGATTTTTAAAAATATTTTATTTTAAATAGTCAACCCGGGCTCATTGTGGAAAGGTAGCCCCGCGGATGTTTCTGGAGACCGCGAAATACATTCCGGGTTGACGTATTCGAGCAGTTTTTGTTTTTGCACTTTGTTTGCGCGCTTTTTTGCGTCTTGGACGCCTTTCGAGAGCGCGCGCCGTTCACGCCCGCACTGTTCTTGCTTAAATAGGCCGCCAGACTAACTGGCTAAACGACTGAACGATCGAGGAGGAGGAGGAGGAGGAGGAGGAGGGCGGCTGGGTCGGCCGATTGGTCCTTCTCCTCCTCCTCCCCTAAACCCAAGCGACGGTTTGCAAGAGCCGTCCAGAAAAAAAGAGCAAAAGCTCTCGTCCGATTTTGACTGTGTTTTTCGATCTCGCCCCGTCACGAACTCGTTCTCTTTTATTTTTTTGGATTCTGTTTTTCATCTTACCTGATTACTGGAACCGCTCTTCCCTGGACTCGATCCTGGTCGTCACCGTGGCCGGCTCCTCCTTCCTCCGGGCCTCCGCTCCGCCGACGTAACGCTGCGAGTTAAGCGGACAAACTGGTTGAGTTGGGAAAGCCTTCCAAATGAAGGCGAGCCGCCAGCCGGCGAGTGCGAAGATGAGCGGAGCGGCCACACACGGCCCCGCAGCGTTCGCTCGATAAAAAAAATAAATAAATGCGGCCATACGTACCTCCGGCCGTGTAAATTGCGGTCTCTAGAAATGTCCGCAGGGCTACGTTTCCAGAATGGGTTGTAAATAGTTTTACATAATGTGCCAAGAAAACAACAACAAACAAACAAAAAAAAAATAAAATAAACTGTTTATCAGTCACCTTTCTGTTAAAAACTGTTAAAAGTCACCCTTTCAAAAGACCAAGATCTAATAATTTATGTCCTGGCAATAATAAAATTCAAAAGAAAAAAAAGCAAAACATGAATAACAAAATATGGAAAACTATTAATTTATACTGTAGCACATTAACAACAACAACAACAACAACAACAACAACAACAATAATAATAATGATAATAATAATAATACTTACTGAAGTATCATGCAGCACTTAAGACACAACCTAATCAGGTTAAAAATTCAGCTTTAAATCACAGGAATCTATTATTTTAAAAAGTATTAAAAAATAGCTATTATTAAGCTGAATTCATATTTCACAATGTGCTTGTTTTGTTAAATTTTAGATCAAATAAATGCAGCCCTGATGAGCAGAAGAAACTCAAATACATTTAAAATTGATACTCTGGAAAATGTTACTCCGACTCAAATCCAGATGGTAGACAGCAGTTTTCTTCATAAACTTAGACTCGTTCACATTAAACATCAGGAAGCCCAACTGTTTTCAGTGCCGATAATAAGAAGAAGAAATGCTTCTAAGACAGCAAACACCATACTGAAAATAGCTTTCCACAAAACCAAGTTTTAACAGAACCATGTGACACTAAACACAAGAGTAATAATGTCTAAAATTCAGACTTAGCTCACATAAATAAAATGTTACTCCGACTCAAATCTAGATGATAGACAGCAGTTTTCTTCATAAATTCAGACTCGGCGTTCACATTAGTGCCGCTGTTTGACTGCTTGCCACCAGAGCAGCAGGACTGACCTCTCCTTTAATCTGCTGTCCGTTAAAATCATCATTTGACTTAAAACCATATTTTTACGATGTTGATTAATCGCTCCCCAGTGTGTTTGCAGAATCTTGCGTTTGACAGATTAATAGGCGTCCATATGCTATTTGTGGCTTATTGAGGCTGTGATGTGATTTTGATTATGACACTCGACAGGGTAGAAGTCACTCATGTTGATTAAAATCCATCAATTCACGCACTTTAGCGGCGATTATGAGAGGAGTTAATCTTAAAATAATCAACAATGGAAATATGTTCATATGCTGAGAGGATTATTAGGAGCAAATCCTTGCACTTGTTTTGAGGGTTCTCGTGTTTTTGAGACAGGGGTGCTCATTTTTGTTCACTTCCAGGTTTATAACATTGCTGTTTTAATTCTTTGATTGGTTGAGGTGTAAGAATGGGTTTTACAGCGGTCCGAACTGTAGTTCTGCTGAATGACTTAGAAACTGTACATTTTTAGTCAAACCGTTCTTCTGCAATCTTATACCAAAAACGAAAATAAGGGCTGTATTAATAGCTAAAAATAAGGGAGAATGTTGATAATATGTGATTGTATTGTATTGCAATATGGAGCGATTAAGTGTTGATGTTAAATCTAAAGTAATTCACAAATACTTGAAAATTAGATAATATTATGACAATAATTATCTATGGTTAAACTGAATTAGTTATAAGTAAACTGTATAAAATGATAAAACATGAAATGATAAAAACATATGATATTAATTGTACTCAGCTTAAATGTAAAAATAAAGCTGAAAACCTGAAAGAGAGAGACAGGGGGAGGGAGAGAGAGAGACAAAGAGAGTAAGTAGGTCTTAAAGACAGTTTGGGAGCAGTAGAGCCAGAGAAGAGAAGCCTCCAGAGCAAGAGCAGAGCAGAGTAGGAAAAGAGACAGAGCAAAGTTTACCAACTATTTGGTATCTTTCTTGACCATGTGACCAAAGTCCAAATACTGAGACATTAAAAACTGACCAATCTGACCACATTGTAAAACACCATTCCACAAGTCCACACACCAGGCCCTAATCTATCCAGTTTCTGGCTTTGGAGCCAGTATGGACCTTCTCTGGTAAAAAAAGACTCTGGTAAAAAATGTTTTGCTTTATAAACAAATGCATATGACAATTTAGACTCTTACAGGGGCATTTATATATATATATATATATATATATATATATATATATATATATATATATATATATATATATATATATATATATATCAAAACAATTTCAAAAGCCTTGATGATAGAGAAATTCTGACCTTAAGCACTTGTTGGGTCATTATAACTGTAAAGTGCCTTTAAGACAACAAAAAAAAAAAAAAAAAAAATGTCTGAGATTTTTTATTTAACCACATAGCTGTTGTATTAATTAGACCTTAGGCTGTAAAAAAATGTTGTTCAAGCTCCTGCACTTTTTACAAATAATCTGCAAGCAGAAAACAAACCTCAAATTGTCTCAACCCTGCCATGGACAAATTCAAAGTAGTATAAGTATATTTTCATTGCAGTGTGATTATAAAATGTATATTTTCAGAAAGGTCATGTGTCCCTTTATCAACCCAACTTTATAGATTATGGGAAGCGTATATTTATAATAATGAAATAATGAAAAAAACATTTTTTTTTCAATAAAATATGCAATCGTTGCAAGTTTTTTTTTATTCAAAATAAAACCCAAGATCTAAAATATTTTATATTATATTATTAATATATTAACTGGCCCGTATTGGTTAATTAAGAAATCACACAAGATGGCTTGCTGAGGTTATAAATAATGTTTATTTTCATTAAAAGTTGGTTACAGGGTGGTCATTGGCATGACAGGGTGGACAAAAGCTTTATTTAGTGAACCAAATATAAAGGAACATTTGAAAAACAACAGATACAACAAAAAATATTAAAGGGTTAATATAAAAAGGCTGTAAAAGTTTGTAAGAATTTAACTTAAAAAAAAAAAAAAACATTAAGAAGCACAACTGTTTTTAGTGCCGATAATAATTATAAAAAATGTTTCTGAGGCAGCAAATCACCTCACTGAATATGTTTTCTGAAGAACCGTGTGACACTAAAGACTAGAGTAATAATGCCTAAAACTCAGCCTCAGCTCACATAAATAAATTATTTACAAATGTTTTAAATTATAATAATATTTTGAAATATTACTGTTTTTACTGTAATAATGATAAAGAAATTAACATTAAAACTGTTACTGACAGTTGATGTGAGATTTTCTATTATATAATTTGTAAATCCATGCAATGAGCATGTATAGATCTATTCTATGAGCAGTGTCATTTCTAAAAATAACTGTAGGACCTAAAATAACAATTGCAATGAAATCTTTCAATGGCTTTGACAGAATGTTCTGTTATTTATGCTACAGAACTGACAAGCCATGTTTTCACTGTATACAGAAGGGGGCGCTGTTATGTACCTTCTGATGTAGAACAGAATCTCTTGACTCAAAACAAGCGAAGAAGATGCCCATTTAAGCTAACATGTTTATCAAACATTTAACAACAATTCAATCAGAGGTGCCTTATACTGCTGAAAATATAATCCATGCAAGTTTACAAGCTTTGGGTTTTGTGATGAACAATGGACTACTACGTTTTTGATCATCATACATTTCTATATTTTGATCATCATTCTTATTCCAATCCAGACAAGGTTGTTGACAAATTAATTTCTTTACCTTTTGTTATACATGTTACGTATTGCTGATTAAAAAATTATGCAAGATTATATGCAGAATAGATAGCTAAGATAATTAAGAGATAAAAATATATATATATATTATTCTGTCATAATTAATTCAGCGTTTATTTGTTGCAAAACTGTTTGAATTTCTTTCTTCTGTCGAACTCAAAAGAAATTATTTGTCTAAACAAGAAACAAACTCACAAACGTTTAAAACCACTTCAGGGTGAGTACATAGTGGGTATTTTATTTGTTTTTATTTATTTATATCATTATTGAATGTACTGTCTCTTTAAGCAGAAGGATTGAGGTAAAGTTGGTTTTATATTCACACATTCTGACTTTCACCTAAATTATATAATTTCAGAAAATAATTCATTGCAAATTGTGAATAAGAAAATCATATTAGCAGCCAATGACCATTAAAGTACATCAATGAGTACTGTCAATTAAATTGTGCTGATATTGATTAAGTCATTTACATGCAATTTCTGATAGAATATTCAAAGTAGCTGGGTAAACAATAAGGGGATAGTTACAATGAGCTAATGTGTGATATAAAACCCAACTTTATTTCAAAAGCAGAAGATTTTTAGACATTCACACAAAATATACTCTAAAGGTCATGAAAGTTGTGTGAAAATGTTTAACTATCCTGCGTCCCAAAGATAGAAAACAAATTGGCAAGGAAATAATTACTTTACCAAAAATATTTTAACATCATGGCAACCCTTTTTTCCAGTACATACTTTTTTACTTCTTACTCTAAGGCAACAATTTCTATCAAACTAACAGATTTAAAGCCTCTCTGACCCGATAACTAGGCAGTGAAGCAACGGTTAACAGCCTTTACACAGTGTGCAAAAGTGAGATAGAGAGTGAGAGAACGAGAAAAAAATAGATAGGTGACCTTGTTACCAGTCGGGCTGAGTTGGACAGGCTGGTAGGAGGTTCGTGTCTACGGGGAAGGACAGACAGATGCTCACTCTTTTTCCCAGGGTGAGACATCTCGCCCGGCTCAGGCAGCACACAATCTGGCCCTAGCAGCTGTAACCCTAATGATCACTGGTGGCGCTGCACCTGACCAGCTTAACGCTCGCCCAGCCCGCCTGCACCCCCGGCCCGCCAGTCTCCTCTTTGACCTACAGCAGCTCCAAACTCTGTGAAAACACTCACACATTTGAATTAGTGGTTTATGAGGACTCTCCATAGACATGATGTATTTTATACTGTAAAAAACTATTATTATATGGCCTTATGATAACTAGGTAAGCCAAGTCCTAACAGGAAACATGAGGCACATTTCTTTAATTAGTGTTTAGATTTATAAGTACATGTCCTCATAAACCATGTCAATGTAACACTTAAGTCATACCCATGTCATTATATTATTTATGTCCTTATAAACCACCAAGCATGCACAAATACACACACACACACACACACACACACACACACATTACAGCACTATGGAGTTCCAGTACTTAGGCAAGTGGATAGAGGATAGAAAACGAGTGCTTTCCCCACGGTTCACCCATGATCCTGTCTGAGCTGTTTATCTGAACGCTCCCATACTGCTCTTCGGTGGCCCAGGAGCCCCGGCTCCATCCGCATCCCAGCAGGCCATTCTCTAAAGCGGGCTGATATCTGCATTGCTCCTGCTCTGATCCCAGAGACCCTGCGCGTGTGCGGGATTAATTACATGCCGTCTGCCAAGGAGTTACGCACATGGGAAACTCTGACCACACAATGTGCCCAACTGCAGAAATCTGGGTATCACTTTATTTTGAAGGTCCCTATTGCACATTTTGTTGACTATAAGTTACATTGCAACTACATGGCAACTAATTCTCATGAGAGTATTAGTAGACTCTCTGCTTAATATCTGCTGATACTGCTCCACCAACACATTTAATTGACTATAAGAAACTTCACATCTTAACTTACACTAACAGTCTAGCCAGGTCCGTAGCCAGGGAGGTTCAGGTGGTTCGGAGGACGCAACCCTTACTGACAAAGGTCCAGAATTTGTCCCATTCATGAGCTCATTTGTCCTACTTTGACTGCTATGCATGGTAAAACTAACCAATCGAAAAAGGCTTTAAGACCAAGCCGAATCCTCTGTTGACAGTTGCTTTGGTGTTGCTTTAGCTAATCAGTTTTGGTCAATACTAAAAAATATTTTTCATGTGTCCAACACCTAGCTGTGCAAGAAAACATACAATCTGACAGAAGTCTTCTTTTGCTACTGTATTGCTTTTAAATAGAGAAAATATTTTACAAGTAACTTTTATTGTAAATCTTGGAGCTTATTCCTGAAACAAAAATTGACCAATAAAATGGTGTGAAGTGCCAAAAGTCGCCCATATTAAAGTTGATTTTGAAAACGATTTTGGCTAAAATAGTCAAAAAGTGTGGTGATGACGACCATTTGACAAGCTAATTCATAATAGTGCTTAAAATGTCACTAAGAATGTCATAATTGAATAGAAAATAAGGCGTATAATTACAAAAAGAAAAAAAAAAAAAAAACTTTTACCAGGCTGGCTATGTGCCTGCTAGCTGGCATCCACAATGTAACTTAAATTCAACAAAATGTGAATTTAAGTTAAAAGGAACCATCAAAATAAAGCAATTTTCTAGTCTGGTCTGGTCTTGTTTCTCTTCTTTCACTTGCACTTTTAACCTTCCTGTTGACCATTTGAACAGCAGAAAAAACCCTAGTTCGATGACTAAAATGACCCCAACATTAAATAATTTTCCATTTTCTAGTGTAATATTTTTATGAAGGGTGTCTTACGGACCTGCTAGTAATACTAAAATGAGACTTAGCTGGCATCTAGTTGCAATGTAACTTAAATTCAATAAAATGTGTTAAAAGAACCATCAAAATTAAGTGATACCAATCTAGTCTTGTTCCTCTTCCTTCACTTGCACTTCTAACCCCCCTGTTGGCCATTTAAACAGCAAAAAACACTAGTTCCATGACTTTTTCTAAAATGACCCCAGCATTATACAAGTAACAATTTTCTTGTGCCACATATTTATGAAGGGCGTCTTGCTAAAAACTTTTTTACATCTATGCAGGTAACTTCATTAACATTATACAAGATACACCTAGTCAAATATGAGTGGTACCCATTAATTAAACATTGATGAAATCCTGCACACCAACCTTGACAGATTTTGTGATGAAGTTTAGTTTGTTTCTTGATGCAACATACATTTGAGGATTAAAATGAAACGTTGCTGTTTTTTTTAGAGGTCTAGTGAAGGCAGGTCACTTCTGACACGTATAGGACAAACTGAAAATGCAGAATTCTAAAAGCACACAAGAGTTAAGTAAATCAGATCAGGAAGTTTTATGCTTGTTATTCTAAAGCAGAATTATTTTGTCATGTCTAAAGATGCAAATAATACATTGACTGTTATGCTAAATGACAGAAATGCTGGCTTTTATCGCATGAGGAAAAACATGATGTTTGGACCGGTTCCCTGTGCTCAGACATTCAGCAGCTATGAGCAGATGCGATCACTTCAAAAGGGGGTGCTAGTTAGCTGCTGTCAGATCTGGCTGTTGGCTTTGCAGAGAGCGAGCAGAGATCTGTGTGCAGATTAGCCGGTGCGAACCACATGTCTTTACCAGGCTAATTCTGAAACTTCAAACATTTATGCATAAATCAGAGATGGACACCTTTCTTCGGCCATCCTGATCATTCAGCTAAATATTCAGAATGTGTTTTGATGAAAATACACTGCATTGCTACTAATCAAGTTATTATAGTTTTGCATTTTTAAATTTGTTTTATTTTGATACCCTTTTTGATCACACTTTATTTTGATGATCCGTTTTCATTTTAAGTTATATTGCATCCACATGCCAACTAATTCTCATTAGATTATGAGTAGACTGTAAAAAATAATTGGTTCCACACAATTCATTCATGTTATCCCAACAAAAATTAATTAGGTTAACTTAACACTTTTAACAAATTTATGTGGATTGAACATAAAAAATTGTCTCAATGAAATCTCAATAATTGTGTTGTTTCACCTGATTTTTTAATTAAGTAGTTTGAACAAGTGACAAAAATATATCTATTTTTTGAGTATAGACTGTTAGGCTGGGGTTAGGGTTAGTGTAAGTTGACATGTACTTGCAAAGTTTCTTATAGTCAGTTAAATGTCTGTTGAAGGGGCAATATCAACAGTCTACTAAATGAACCATCAAAATAAAGTTACATCTTTTTTCTTTTTCTTTTTTTTTTTTTTTTACAGTTGCTGTACATTTCAGATTAGTTTTAATTAGTTTCATTAATGGTTTAATTAGTTTTAGTTTTTTTTTTTTTAAGTTTAGTTTAAGTAATTCCACTTAAGCAGTTAACAGGACACATCCAGTATATTCCATAGCATGGCTAGTGTTAGCTTACATTAACTCTTGTGCAAACCTTTTAGTAGTAAAAATAAATACTTGATTGAACAGACACTGAACCCAAAACTACACAAACGGAACTTAAATAAAAGTAAAAATTCTGAAGAATTAAGACAAATTTTTATATATTTTTTTATTTTAAAGCTCAGTTTGGTGGTTAAACATTCATTCATTCATTTTCCTTCAGCTTAGCCCCTTACTTATCAGGGGTTGCCACAGCGGAATAAACCGCCAACTATCCCGGCAAATGTTTTATGCAGCGAATGCCCCAGTACTGCGAAATTAAATGAAACACTATTTTTTTGGCAACTGATGAAAATTTAGAAGTCGTGTTTTATGTTTTTGTGTATGATCCTGCGCTGGACTGGTATGTTTGGCTGTGAAAGCACCATCTACAGGTGTTTCTCTAAACTGCCACAGGTCAGATTTTACAACAGAATGTATGCTTATGAACTCGGAAAACGATTATTCACTGCTCATCAATGGATGTGCTCTTCAGTGTTTAGACTTTCAGCAATAAAAATTGAACCACACTGAAATTAACAAAACTAAAATTTAACTCTAAAAACTAGACTGACAGTTTCAGTTTACTAGAACATCTATGTTAAGCTCCTTTGACAAAATCTACATTGTTAAAGCACTATAGAATTAAATAAATATACTATTTTGCTATTTATTATTTTATTTCAGTGCATTTTTTCAATGATTGTTGTTAATTTCAGTTAGTTTTAGTTTTTCACTTGTTGTGATTTTTTTGACCATTAGTTTCAGTCTTTTTGTTTACAAAAATGCTAATATAATAGCGGATACCCATGACCAGCTCCTACTGATGAAAAGTCTGAGACTTGAGTCTTATTTGCACTTTGATTTCCAATGTGTTCTCAAACAGACTGAAGGGGACATAAGAAATGTCTGTTGTTGTGCGCCGGCCAAGCCTGCAGCCTGACTGCTGCTCTGTGTATCTGTCTGCTTTGGATAGCACATGTGACACAGACATTTCCCAGTCATTGTGACGGGCGACTTTTCCAGCACAGTTTTTATTTAGGCATATTTACATCAAGACAGGCCGGCCTTTTTCAGCCGTAAGAGCGAACTGTTGTCGTGCAATGTCAATCTGTCACCCTTGACAACCGTGGTATTTACATAATGCCTTCCACTTTTGTGGGTTAAACACGCAATGTGAACATATGGTACAATAATCCAAAATATAAATCTTTATCAGGCCACTTTGTGCTGGGCTGTTGTGGGGAGTACCTCAACACAAAGAAATAATACATAATAAAATATACTGGGAGAATCAGGCCTCGTGGTTTGGTGTGTGCTTAGTTAACTGTAAGATTGTTCACTTGAGAGGCTCTCAGCTCAAGGGCCTTAATTTAAATGGTAATAACACTGTCCAGAGTCCAGATGCTGTTATTATTATCCCTGTATATTTCCAAACTCTCACTCTTCCAGCAGTATCATTTATTAACATAATACTTTTTCTGGCTCTGAATGCACAGGCAGTGCCCATCAGTAACACATTACAATATTAAAATGCCTCTGCGAAAGAACGTCCTGTGAGTGAGTTCACAGTTGTTAAATCATAGAAAATATATTAAAAAACAAGGAAAAAATAAATAATATACATGACAAAAATGGATGACGGAATTAATGAAGAAAATTAAGAATATTTCTTAATATTCAGCTTCTTGACAACTACAACATAAAGCCGCACACCAAAAGGCATAAAATAGTACTAAATCTGTAATTTTACGATTTGTTTAAAAAAAAAAAACGTAAAATAACGGCAATTAAATTACAGAAATTTACTGTAAAATAACTGATTGAATTACAGAAATTTACCAGAAATATAAATTTAACTATAGTACATTTCTGCAATTTAATGTTCATTATTTTACAGTAAATTTCTGTAATTTAACAGCCTTTAATTTATTTTATGTATTTTTTTCTGGCACCCCAGCTGTCAGAAATAAACCGTCAAATTATGTATTTTTTTTCACAGGGAGTAAAAAGAAATTAATAAATGAATTCATAATACTGTAAAATTATTTATGAATTTATCATGTTTTAGATGTTAGCTAATTAAAATAAAGAAACAAACTGTATAAAAAAAACAAACAAACAAATTTATGAAAAACTTTTTAAAAAATGACATTTATAATTAGCCAAGTATCATGGAAGTAACAATTAGGCATGGGATGATAACCGTTTTCAATGTATAACGCGGTTTGGAAAAGTCAAGGTTTTAAAACTGCCAATATGTTCTGCTATACCGTATGTAAGATTTTTTTTAGGACAACTGTATCTCCAGCAGAAAATATCTCCAAAGATGCTGTCTTAAACTGTAAAGAAATCAGTGTTTTTGAAACTAATGAAGACAGCAGAAGTCAATGATTCATTTGAATTATTCAGCCTGACAATACTGTTCCAAAGGATTTGAAATGTTTCCCAAAATAAAATATATTGACTGTGTCCGAAATCACCTACTACTCAGTAGGTACTGCATTTGAATTTGAATGTGCTACTCGACCGAAGTATGTTCTATACAGTATGAATGGAGCTCAGATGTAGTACAAATGATATTTTGTCATGATCAGATGAAATACCCGCTATCATGGGATAGCACAGCGTCCATCAGATGCATTTCAGAATCTCGCCAGAAGTAGTCATCCGGGTTCATCTTGCATACTGTTTTTCGAAATTGAATTCGGACATACTTCTCGGCTTGCATACTGTTTTTACCATACTATATGGATGTATGGAAGTTTGCAATTTCGGATGCAGTCATTGTGTTCAAAGCTGAAAAAAGGTATTGTTTTTTACCCACAAATTTAAAAAGAATATATTTTCGAGCAGAAATCACAATAGTGCTAAACCGTGATATTTTTATCCCATGCCTAAAAAGGGCCCATGCCTTAGTAACAAAATGCTCCAACTAAATCAAAATAGTTAGTTATGTAAGTCTATGTTGATCTAAATTTCTGTATACACAGATGGATTTCTAAGCTCTTGATTTTTCTTTTCCTTTATTATAACAATAGAGTAGGAGTACCATTTCACCATCTTAAATGCAGCTCTTAAAATGCCTGAACCTGTCTTGTCAATGCTTAAAAAAACAATGACCAGTCCTAAGGCTGATTTATAAATGGCCGCCCTGTCTTTGGACAGACATGGACATATATCTACTTCACAAAAACATGACCAGCATCCCAAGGAGAACTCATCTCTGCTGGCATGCTTTTTATCAGCGGCACCACCAGCCCGCAACTCACGTCATCCAGTGGTACTGCACATTACCAAATTAGTCCCAGTATCAGCTGTTATCTATTCCTGCTTAGGCTGCCAGGGCTGGGCCGCGCTCTCCTCCTCCACCCCTCCACCAACTGAAGGATCCCAGGTGGTCATGATCTTCAGTTGAGCCTCGACAGACTCTCACTGCAGCGCCCCCCCCCAAAAGCCCCTTCTTCCTTTAAAGGCTGCAAACTTTGGTGCAATGTATAAAAACTCACTTGTATAAATTATACATATATATACATCAAATGCCAAGTTGGAATGGGTAAGACTGGAACGTGCACTTTATTTTCAACCGATAGCAGATGTGTCTACTTGACCCTTCCTGCACCGTATGACATGAATGACTGCGTTTATCACCCTGGCAGGCGCCTGAACAAGCAACACAGAGAAGGCGAAAGTAGATCAGACACAAGAAAGAAAAGGAGCCAAAGAAGTTATGGAATGACTCACGCATATCCTTCATGTGACGTCGTGACCAAATACCTTCTCTGACTTCATATTTCAGATGTTAGTTCAGGATTGGAGAATGGACCAGGAATTAACAGACCTCGTCCTTCTTTCCAGACTCAGAGCAGGAGGTGAGGGCGCACCATGGGGACATGGTGATGGGTGGAAGACGCCAATGAGTGCGGTCGACAATCTGTGCCAACCTGAACTGAGCACTGCCATTCAAACATAAATAAAGTCGTTTTGGCACCATAAATCCACATGCGCTAATAGCGCCTGCCAAAGATTTCTCCTCTCCATACTGTAGCCCCCACCATCCACCCCCTCCTTAACGCACAACGCAATGTGTCCGACAAGAAATACCGAGTACAGTAAAGACTTCATCAAGGTTGGAAAGAAATCTCATGATCTGCAAATTTCATCAACATTCTTGTCATAATAAATTGATTTTGCTCGCTAATACGATTATATAATAGGGAGCAATGAACAACACACTAGTTGATGGTTTTTTAACGATTCCAAAATCATAAACATCCCCTTCAATTCGGTGCTGTCAGTTCCTGTAAATTATTAATGGCACTGCTGAATAGGACATATTTATGCACTCTGAGCGCGTCTTCTGCAGTTGCGCTGTCCTCACAGCTGTATTTCCTGATTTCTTGTTGTGCGCCTGAGGCGGACTTTACAGAGCCCAAAAATAAATGGGGGGCGATTAGGGGCTGAACTGCATTGCTTTTTAAGCAACATTCACACTGCTGATGGCGCCCTAACCCCGGGACACTGGCGAAGAAAATCTCCCATCGCCATGGCAACGCAGCACTTTCTTCGCCAAGAACTTGACCTGCTCCTTCTACGAGCAGCTCGACTGCCAAACAGGCTTTTCCCCCTTTGCAACCCACCACAGACGCAGCCCCCAGCTCTCATGGCTTCTGTCTCCGCTTAGATAGCCCTCTCGCTTGTAATGCAAGAATCCTCCATAAGCTCCTGTTAAATTCGCTATCGCATTAGGCCAGTATTGGTGCTAATGCTCCAAGATGAAAGTTGCACAAATTGGTGTGGGGAAAAACCAGCAACAGTCTCCTTCTGAATTAGAAAAGTGCTTGCGCGTGAATAAGAAGATATCATGTCAATTTATTCATTGGCTAATCTAATTAAGGATTAGTGCAGGAACGGTATCCAAAACGTCGGCTTTTCAGGAACAGTGCATTTCCCTGGCACAGTCCTTAGGGCGAGCAAAGAGTCAGGCTAATGTTTCCTCTGATCTGTGGAATGTTTCCGGCTGTGGCCATCAAACCCCCTGCCCTGAGAGGAGTGTGCAACAGGAAGTGACACATTAGCGGAACAAGCTCCTGCCTTGTTAGTTAATGTAATGAAAGGCAGACAAAGCCTGGCCATTAACACCAGTGGGGATTTGTCTGTTGATAAGGCCTGACAGGCACGACTGTTTGGCGACCCTTTTCCCATGGCCTTTGATAATAGATGTGAGTGGTGACTCGCTCTCTCGCTCGCTCTCAGTGCTCACATATGCCCTTGGTAAGCCATTAAAGCCAGACACAACCTTCAGGCAACGTCCCCGCAACCCGGTCCCACTGAAAACAAACTGTATTACAGTCTATTACCTCACAGTGGGAATGAACAGCATGTCTCTGATGAGTTCTTCAAGCGCTGAATGAATTAATAATCTTCTAATACATCAACATCACCTTTGCACGGTAGAGGAATAACTGTTTTCGTGTGAACCAAGAGCTATTAGTCGTCCCCGTGACTGGCACACTTAGGAAATACTAAAGCCGTAACTACAAATCACGGATCCATGTAAGCTCAGGAAAAACAATGACCTCAGTGGTGCAGCCTGGCCAGCCCTAACCAAGTTTGTTTTCATTGATACCATTGTAGCGCACTGATTGAAACGTGATATTCGACTTTCACTGTCTGTTTATCTGTTTAAACGATTCGCTGGTCTATGCTGATGTCATGTGCTAATTAGCAATCAGTGTAACATCTCGAAACAAAGCCTTGCGAGTTTGGCTCACGCTTTCTTGCCTCAGACTTGGCAAAACGCTTTCTGTCGTCAGGTGAGATGTAGGTCACTTTTATTCTCTTCTTCAAAGTGTAATTACATCAGATTTCTAATGTTCTCCAAGACTGCATGAACCGTGATGCTTCATTTGAGCTAGCTTCGTTTGGCTGAATCGGAACAATGTTTTGGACTTTCTTCTGCCGGGTGATAATTGCATTAATGCACAATAGTCTTCACGGTCTCGGTTCCAAAATGTAGCCTCCTCGTGTACAGCCTACGCCGCTAGCTGCCTTGTAAGGCAGCATGCTGACTGAAGAAAGAAAAAACAACCCTCATAAGTAATTGATTTGGAACACTGCGAGTATAACTTTAGTGTAGTTTTTTTTATATTCCTAGTGTTTTAGGAACAACAACTACTAACTTAACTTCTAGTTGATAGTTTGGTATTAGAAGTGGCTTATATGAAAGGCAAAGGCCTCTTATTTTATCAAAATAAAATATGATCATGGCTTGATTTTTAAGTACTTCATTAGGACAGTAAGGTCAGACTTTGCTTAGACAAAAGTCTTGTCACTTAACAGAAATATTGTACAGTATAGAATATAAAGTCATGGTGCAGAAAAATAATGAATATTGTGTATGACTCCATGAGCTTAGACGACGCATCCATACATCTCTGCAATGACTCAAATAACTTATTTATAAAGTCATCTGGAATGGCAAAGAAAGCGTTCTTGCAAGACTCCCATGAGTTCATCAAGATTCTTTGGATTCAACTTCAAGCCTCCTTCTTCATCTTACTCTAGACATGCTTAATAATGTTCAAACTGGTGACTGGGCTGGGCAATCCTGGAGCACCTTGAACTTCTTTGCTTTTAATAACTTTGATTTTGAGGCTAAAGTATGAGACGTAGCGCTATCTTGCTGAAGAATTTGCCCTCTCCTGTGGTTTGTAATGTAATGGGCAGCACAAATGTCTGTATACCTCAGACTGTTGATGTTGTCATCCACTGTGCAGATATCTTGCACGCCCCCTATACTGAATGTAACCCCAAACCATGATTTCTCCTTCACCAAACTTTACTGATTTCTATGAGAATCTTGGGTCCATGCTGGTTCAAATAGATCTTCTGCAGTATTTGTGATGATTGGAATGCAGTTCAACAGATCTACCTTCTACCACTTTTCCAAATAATCAACTAGAAGTCAAGGTATTATTTATGTTTCTTACAACTGGGATTGACGACAATACTTTTGTCAGGTAGTGCAGAATAAAACACATTTCCAGCATAATTTATTTACATGATTGTATGAATCTGCACATTTAGCAATAACCATTTCAGTCTACATGATCTTTACCAATTAACTAGATTTTTGTTTGTATTAACTTTCACTTTTGATCAAATTGAGTGTGTCTCTGTTTCAGAAAATTAATCTAAAATTCATGTTTTTTTTTTGCCGTAATTTTGCAACGCACAACTGAATGCAATTCTTATATAAAGAACAAGTACACAATATAATCCTGTCCAGCTTTGTAGCTCAGTATATTTTGAAACAGAGCTCATTTGGGTCCATCAGCCTTCAACAATGACCTTTATTTTCCTACTTACAAATAAATGTTCTTGTTCCGTTAGCTAAAATCCAAAATGCCATTCAAACTGTTCATTCAATGTAATTTCTCTCATTTTAATAGCAAGAATCAATTGAAAAGTGCATTGCACTCTGTGCATTGGTCGTGGCCAGTGAGGCCTGATACATGGCAGGTGCACTTCCTGTTTTTGTAATTAGAAACAAATTAGGTTAGAGTGCTTTTTCAGGCTGTGCACCGAGGGCCAATGCTCTCTGCCCCTCCAGGCACACACACTCACACACACATACAGAATTACATATGACACCACGCTGACAGCCAAATGGTGAAAACCTCCAGCGCGGCTGCTCGCGAAAAGAGCTGCACCTGGAAAATTCATACAACTATTTTTTCATAATTAAAGTTAGCTCCATTTGTCTCCGGCACAAAGAGACGGATGAAGTGAAAGGCGGCCTGTGTTCGCACAAAGAAAGGGGCTGCCGTTGGTTTGGAGCAGGATGCTCTTCCCCCCTTCTTGTTTTGTGTGCAGGCCTAATTGAACACTGATGGATTTACATTAATTTCCTGCCCACACCTGCTTCCTTTATTTCGCTTCAAGATAGCGCAGGAGAGCGATGTGCCTCCACGCCATTATGACTAATGGACGACCACGGTGAGCAGGTTTCTGTAGGAAAGAGGAGCCTGTCACCACTGTGAACACCTCCCTGCCGCTCCATACACAGCTGAAGCCTGGCAACACGCAGACCTGGGAATTTCAGACATGTGAAGGCTCATTGCCTGGGCCGCAAATACTCAAAAACAACAATGTGTTACCAAGGACTTCTCAGACCTGTTTGTGAGGAGGGAAAATGGCTAAGGTTGTTTGGTGAAAGCAGAATTCTTTTTCAAATATTCATAAAATGGGATATATTTTTGCGGAATATTTTTACAGGTATGCGTTCCATTCCTTCATTTGTTCTCTCTGTCTTAAAGGCAACAAATAATTAGCGAATGTGCATTGAGAAGCCATGCAGGGAATAAACCATCTTCAGTGCAAATTTATCATTCGTTAGACATAATTTCATTAAACGAAGCAATCAAGGTTACCATGCTCCTTAGCCCTTCTGCTGGTAGAGGTTTCACCTGCAAGCTCTGCTTCTGAACAGCAGGTTTCTCCATTGGTAGCCATTTAAAATTAGGTTGTGTTCTGGGGAAACACACACACACACACATATCACTCACAGAGCTTGATGGCTCAAAGATGATGAATAAGATGATACAGTTTTTAGTTTCGTTTTTGACAATAATGATAAAAACACAATCCTGCAAAATTTCCTTTCAAAGCCATTCACTGATGTGTAACCTCCAAATCAGTCAACTCATGTAACATTACTTGAATGTCCGACATGTTACTGATAAAGAGATGCTGTTTTCCAGGTGGATCATGTAAATGTGATTTGAGAAGGAGTGAACAAACAAATATAGGTTATTTTTGATTTCAGAGGTGTGTTTAAATAGACAAATGGACACCTCCAAAATATCAAAATCGTTATTGTCATGTATTCATTTAAAGACTGTTATGTCTTAAATAAACATAAACATTCAGAGAAGTAATCGAATGTGTGTCTTTATAGATCTGTGCATTTAATTTTAATCAACAAATGGTTGAAATTCTTAACTGTTCTTTACTGAATAACAATAGTTTAAGCTAATTTCAGCTGGAATCATTGTATTATATTTCATCCATATTGCGAAGACTATGCTATGCTTCATTTTTACATTAGAATGCTTGATTCAATTTGTGAACAGTAGGTTATATGTATATTTCATTGTATTTTTATAGTGTATGTGTCCTATTGTTTATTCTTTGTTTTACTGATTGTTTTAACTTGCTGTTGTTTTTATATATATATATATATATATATATATATATATATATATATATATATATATATATATATATGTATATTAAATATAAAAGTTAGTGTTATTTTCCCTACCCAAAGATGAGGCTGTGAAGAGTCAGTGCTTGAAGTTTATGTTTGCAAAAATACTTCAGCATTATAGCCCCAGCCTTGTGCTGTGTTTCTGTCATTTTTCTGACAAGTGCTTCAGCAATCTACATGCTTACAGAATGGGATTCGTCGGCCGATTGTTAAAGGAAGGATCAGAAAAGACTATTGATGTTTGGTACTTTGTCAGAGCTTGACCCACGGTGCATGCAACACGCGTAGACGTGCATTTATACTTGCTGTTTATACGTGCATTTATACTTGCTGTATACGTGCTGTTTCTGTTGTTCTGCAATAACACTTCCGAAATGGTAGTTGGCAGTGAGGTGTTAATGTTCCTCTGTGTCGAGTTTCTTTGCTGGTGTTTTGTTTTTTCTGAACGCTTCCTGAATGTACAAGTGGTTCAAACTCGCTCATTTTAGCTGACCAGTCACAGGCACTTGTTGCGACGTAGAGTTGCATTTTTTGAGAGGTGTGCGTCAGCGACGCTGACGGCCATGGCGTAGGGCTATGCGTCAACACGTAGGCTGCGCTGTAGCGTACGTGTGCGCTTGACGCAGAAGTATAAATCAGCCTTAAGCCATGCTGAACACAGTCGACCAATCACAACAGACTGGGTCACTGGACCAATCAGCGTAGATTTGCATCGTACTAAGGAGGGGTTTGGGAACAAATGAATAGCTAAATGGATCATATGGGAGCTGTTGGGATAATTACGTAAAACTAAATGCATATAATAAGACAATGAAAGTGTTTTTTGACCTTGCCTGCATCAGACTGTTTTTGGAGACCCCCCAAAACCAAAATATGACATTTTTAAATATAATATAAATATAAATAATAGGGACTCTTTAAAAACTGAAGGATAAATCTAAAAGCAAGACATCAATAAAAGGTACCCAGTTTAAGTTTATTGCAAAATCTTTTGTTTTGTTTTGTTTGGTCAGATTCTGTGTACAGCATCATGAGTAATATTTTTTTTTCATGAAAATAACTGTTAAATGATTACTTACAAAATACGTTGAAATAATGTTAACCGATGGCATCAATAAAATCATATACAGTCAATTAACAGACCTGTTTTCGTAAGCCTATGACTTAAAGTTAAAATCAGTTTAGCTATGGAATAAATGAATGGAGTTTTTACTTTCAGAATCCCACTGCGGCACAATATTGAGGTAGGATATGATTATGGGTAGTCTTTGGAAAATTGCTTTGATTATAAACCAGAAATGAAGTTCAAACAATAATGGATGTTGATCCAGGAACATGTCCTACTTGGCTAAATCACATTGCACCACGGGAACAAGCTGTATTCAGATCAAAACTCACAATAACAGCTAATTTATGCTTGAAGTCCTTGCATTAAGACTGGACTATCTAAACATCTCTTTGCATTTAGTCATTTTGCGATTCTCTCATGTGACGGGCGGCTGTAATGGGCAACAGCACCAGGGGGAGGTGATCGCAGGCTTCTTTACCGGGACGGGGCAGTTCCAGCAGCTGGAGCATAATTGCAAACACTGAAAGAGAATGAGCTCTATCATTGATGATCATAATTGCACACAAAATCTCCAGGGCATTGTTCTATTCCTCTCACAGTTCCTTTTTGTTCAATAATGTGTTTAAAAGCTTCGGATAGTACAAATGTTACCTTTCAGGATCAGAGTGCTATTGTCATTTACATTTTTAAGTGCCTTACGAGAGCGCAGATGATCCGCTGAATATTCCCCAAACATGCTCATGCCTAAATTACTCAACAAATGATTTACAAACACTCAAGTGGACTGAAATACGCTGACTTTGAGGTAAAGATATACGTGACAGCGTTTGAGTCACTAACATTTAAGTTGGAATTAATTTTAAATCCGGCAAGTTAAACCATAACAAATAGAGTCATCTTTGGTGTTTATTTAATTTTAAATGTAATTAATACTATTACAGTTATATTACAAATATTTATATAATAATAATAATATTAATAAATTACAAAATGACATATATTATATTATATTATATTATATTATATTATATTATATTATATAAAATTATATAGTATCATTTTATATTATATTATATTATATTAGATTATATTAGATTATATTAGATTATATTGTTATATTAAGCACAATTACTTTGTGAATTGATTTTAAAATCCTTCTTTTTAACTTATAATCTCAAAAGAATGCACAATAAAATCGTATTTATATACCTGAGGTGAACATTAACAAAATGCAGCTCAATGCCATGGAATCTGTGCGGGAGGGAAGTGAAAACTAGTCAATTTATCATTAACGTGACCTTCAAGACTGTACTGTAAAACATTGTAATAGCGCAGTTGTAATCGTAGCTCTTAAACAAATTCTTTGTTTAACAAAAGAATGCTTAAATGCAACATTCCTTTTACAGAGCTGTGTTCTCATTCACTGTAAATAGTGAATGTTAGTGGCAAAACAATGTTGTGCACTCAGGCCAAGAAGGAAAGAAATGATGTCATTGCTCTCTTGCATGAATATTGAAAAATACTTTTGTATGTCTATCCGGGCATTGCCAAAAGTGACCTCATGTTCCAGTGATTGCTTCTAAATCTTTGTCCTTAGCCCAAAAGTGTGCAGTTATAGTTTAGTTAAAGTTTTTTTTTTAAATAAATCTCATTATCAGAGTTTGCATTTATTGAATATCCTAATAATGTTGGAAAAGGCTGCCTAAAATATCAGTGACCATTATTTTTTGGAAAGAATATTAATAATTATTTGCAATGCTATTACAAAAGTGTGTTACTTTGATTCAAATAATGCATCAATACAATATTTTTTTACAAATTAAAAAAATCTTTCTGACCAAAAACTTTTGAAAATTACCTTATATATGGGCCGAAGTTGATAATATTAAGTGCTCAAATTAAACAAAAATTTTGTGAAAAAAAAAAAAAAAATTTGAACATTTTCAAATATGCATTATATGCATATAAAATATATTTCGGGCGAAGCAGTGGCGCAGTAGTTAGTGCTGTCGCCTCACAGCAAGAAGGTCACTGGGTCGCTGGTTCGAGCCTCGGCTTAGTTGGTGTTTCTGTGTGGAGTTTGCATGTTCTCCCTCCGGGTGCTCCGGTTTCCCCCACAGTCCAAAAACATGCGGTACAGGTGAATTGGGCAGGCTAAATTGTCCATATGAGAGTATGTGTGGATGAGTGTGTGTGGATGTTTACCAGAGATGGGTTGCGGCTGGAAGGGCATCTGTTGCGTAAAAACGGTTCATTCCGCTGTGGCGTCCCCGGATTAATAAAGGGACTAAGCCGACAAGAAAATGAATGAATGAATAAAATATATTTCTTTTCATTTTTATTGGCTGCAAGTAACTATTTTCAACTTACTTTTATAAAAACAAAATTTCGAAATACAGATGAAATAATGTCCTATTTACTTTTATCACTCTTTTTATCACAATATAAAAGTAAAATATACAGCAAAATGTACTGTAAGATTGAAATAAATACTAAATAAATTAAATAAAAAAAATATTTATAAACATTTATTTATGCTCACATACATACAGTACCATAATTATTTATATATTATTTATATATAATTCGTTAAAGGTTAAAAACTTGCCTGCAAATGGGTAAAAACCCAATGATTTGAACAGTGTTGTAAAGTAAAAAATTACAAATACTCCAATTACTGTAACTTTTTCTTAGGAATTGTACTCTTACTTTCCTTTGAGTGCATTTTAATACTGTATCGGTACTTTTACTCCACTGTTTTCCTTCAACTTTTTTTTTGTCTATGTCAGGGGTGGCCAACCCTGTTCCTGGAGAGCCACCTTCCTGCAGATTTCAGTTGCAACCCATATCATACACACCTGCCTGTAATTATCACGTGGTGTTCCGGTCCTAATTTCTAAAAAAAATTAGGACGGTCCTACGGTTTAAGTTCAATTAAATAATGATAATTTTGAATCTAGGGTTGTCATGATACTGGAAGTAAGTACACGTCGATACTGGAATTTTAAAAACATCCATACCCAGCTAACATTTGAGAGCTGTTGAGCGCATTCTTAAACACCGCTTATTCGCCATTGTGTTCACATGCTCAACAGTAATAACTGTGATTGGCCGTAAAGGTCATCAGTTCACCAAACTCATGCTGTTTACTCAGTGTATTTACAGATACAGGCACACAGGAGTGTTTTAAAGTCATGATTCATCAGCGAATCGCTCGTATGTCAGCTTACAGGTAAACCACCCGATCGACATGAACAAAACAGCAAACCAGCGATGTTCAAGAACATGCTCAACACCGCTCAAATGTTAGCGGGAAATGGACATTTTTAAAAAGTCAATATCAATTGGTGACAAATTCCAGTATCGTGACAACCCTATTTACATCCTAACAAGAAATTTCAAGACATGTTTGGAACGGGTCCAAGATGTTTAAAATCTTTAAAAACTCAAATGTTTTATTTGAATATGCTACCAATTCATTTTTACAAAATTTTTATTCAACACTATTGTACACAAAAATAATACAAATCCTCTTCAACTCTATTTACAGAACGATTTTCTGACCCAGATATTCCGTTATATATATATATATATATATATATATATATATATATATATATATATATATATATATATATAATTTTATATATTTATACAGACACCATGATCTCCGCCTTTTCTTGTAGTATATTAAAAGCCATGCAGAGGTGTAGTTTGGGATACAGAAGGGACATGACCTCTGAGCAGCAGGATCAACGCCCCTCAACAGGTCACAGGTTTGACCTCTGACCTCCCCGGACGTGTCTCCACTGGGAGACGAGCGCTGAAGAGTCATGGGAAATACAGGCGACAGCAGGGGCCATGTCTTTAACCAGATGGCAGGCTGAGATTAGTCATGTCCGCCCTGCATGACAAAAAGACACGCACAGCCCTATCAAATCTGTCATTCCTCACACACAGCCTCTAAAGGTGAATAATACAAACACAACAGAAAGAATCAGGGCATATTCTGCCAAAGGACAGTGCAGTGGCTTGCCGTTCAGTCAATGATATCTTCATCTGCCTTCTCAGCAGCGTAAGATAATTAACCATGTTTTGTGTCGACAAAACCTGCCCTCATTAATGAAGGATAATGAATCATTCGGGAAATTCAGATGTATGAATATGTTTGGTCAGACTAACTTACGAAATGATTTTGAATGATTTAAAAGCCAACGATAAACATTTTTAAGTACAAACACACCAAATTGGAGTCTTCAACATGTCATGCAGTCATAATGGTAACAGACGCAATGCTACTAACTCAAAACCCTAATCTTAACCTTGGTAAATCATTGGTACAGCATACTCATATAGAGCTTTACTGTTTATTGCTCTCAAATGATTATTTTAAAACTCTGAACACAGTCACTGATCATGAGCACACTCAACAAACCTCCAGCGTTAAAGTAATAGCAAATATAAATGCATCTGACTGGAACCACTAATGAACAATGTGATCGCTTAATAATTCCAAGGCTGTATTAACAAGAAAAAATTATCTGATGCAATGTGCTCAGATCTCTATGTAATGCTGTGAACTGACACCTTTCATCATTTTTATAAATCACTTTAATCACGCCAGCAGTGGTGGATTACTTTAATTGTGCTGAGGCTGTACCTCTCATTAACATGCATCACTAAATAAAATAGAAGTTTGGGTTGATCAATTAGTTCTTCCACTTCATCACTGTACTTGGGGTTGGACTCTGTCTGTCTTTCTGTCTGTTTGTCTTTCTGTCTGTCCGTCCATCCGTCCGTCCGCCAGTCTGTCTATCCAGCCACCTCCATGTCTGTTTGTCTGTCTGTCTGTCCGTCCGTCCGTCCGTCCGTCCGTCCGTCCGTCCGTCCGTCCGTCCGTCCATCCATCCATCCATTACCCTGCCTGTCTGTCTGTCCGTCCGTCCATCCGTCCAACCGTCCATCTGTCTGTCTGTCCTTCCAGCCAGCCAGCCAGCCATCCATCCATCCATACACAAGACTGTCTGTCCGTTTGTCTGTATGTTTGTCCATCCATCCACCCATCTGTCTGTCTGTCTGTCTGTCTGTCCGTCCGTCTGTCCGTCCGTCCGTCCGTCCGTCCGTCCGTCCGTCCGTCCGTCCGTCCGTCCGTCCGTCCGTCCGTCCGTCCGTCCGTCCGTCCGTCCGTCCATCCATCCATCCATCCATCCATCCATCCACCCACCCATCCATCCACGAGTCTGTCTGTCTCTCCACCCATCTGTCTGTCTGTCTGTCTGTCCGTCCATCCATCCATCCATCCATCCACCCCTCTATCTGTCTGTCCATCCATTTATCCATCCATCCATCCATCCATCCATCCATCCGTAATTCCATGGAACATTAGGAAAAGACAAAAATGAAAATAGATAGAAGTAAATGACTTTGGTTACCAACATTCATCACAGGTTTGCACTGCCATGATAAAGAGTAAATGATGTCCATTTATTTAAGCGAATTAAATGTAAATGAAACTGAGTTGTGATAAAAATGTTCAAGAACCGTATTATATAAACCCCACTTTAATTAATCCAACCAAACAAGCAACCAAACAATAATTCCAGTAAGTGTGAACGGTCAAAACTTTTCTGACCTCAAAACCGTACGGGACATCTGCAGCTCGACAGATTGCCGGGGATTGTGAGGCACATTTTAGGGGAGCGAGAGAGAAGGAAAAAAGACCATGGCCCTCCAGCCCTAGAGAGAGCAGAAAACAGGACAAGGTTAATGTACTATGACAGACAGGAGCCAACAACTCTCTTTAATGTTGTCCCGTTAGGACGCCCCCGGTGCAAGCATCTTTCGCATCCTTTAGGAGCCTCTCTGCCAACAACTGGTGGGGAAGAGAGCTGCGGACCAGCTGCCAAACATGACATTTGCTGGCGAGGGCCACTGAACCCCAGCAGGTGACATCTGTGGAACAGCCTTTGCAGCCTTTCATCCCCAGTGCCTGGCAGTGGAAGGGTACCTGCGCAGGCCCCGGAGACGGATAGATGAATGTGCTCCGTCTCTCTCCCCCAGCTGGGGCTCCGCATAGCCACAGGGCCGGGGCGACCCACGATCCCCGGCTTCCAGAGGCAACATCTGCACCCACTGTTGCCTTTGTCCCCGTCAGCAAACCGATAACACGTATTGCTGCGGCCTTCCAGTGCGATTCAAACTGGGGCTGATCATTACAGGGATGAATAAATGGTATCATCATGAGAGGTTATTGCTTCATTTCAGCTGTTTGATCAAATATGTATAACTGCGCTGGGCGGCTACGAATATCAAGAGCCAGTCGATCGTGTGCTGCGATGGTGATTTGTAGGGAAAGTAGTTGGCAGCGGATCAGAAAAAAGTGTATCACTTAACAGCCGCTGACATGGTCGAGGATGTTAAGAGCTTAGTATCAAGGTGCCTTGCAATTTAATGTCTTTTATAAAAAAATGGAGTAGAAATCACTTATAAAGTCCCCTTTTTAATTAATTGCAGCTACTTACTCATCTAGAGTTTTATTTCAGTAACATTTATTTAAATAGTGCATTAAAATAGCATTACGATGTATTTAAACAGCTCTTATAGACAGTTTCAAAGAAGCATCAAACGAGTGTTAAGGGGATAGTTCACCCAAAAATGAAAGTTTAGTCACTATTTATTCACTGTCAAGCGGTTCCAAACTTCTGTGAGTTTCTATCCTTCTGTTGAATGGAAAAGAAGATATTTTTTTGATTAAAACCCTGAAACCTGTAACCACTGACTTTCATAGTAAGAAAACAAATACTAAGAAAATGGTAACAGTTTTTTTTAGCTTAATTCAAAATAATAAAAAAAAAAATCCGTTTTGGGTGAACTATCAATTTTTAACATTAGAACTCCATTGTGTACTTAAAGCACAACATTTTGTAATTAATGAACTTTGTTAAAATAAAACCCCCATACCCTGCATGTTCCTAAATATGTGTATGTTTCTTTCTAGCATTGTTATTTTATTAAAATTGCAAAGCACAAATGAGCTTTTAGTAATTCTATCTTTAATTACGCAGTGGTCAAAATGACCACATACATTTTAGTGTATGCTTAGTTTCCCCATGACTGCATGCCTCTGTTGCCTAGCAACTTCCAGCTGCCAAAAACCAAAGACTATACAGTACACAAAACATTTCACTCGTATAGTTTCGAATGGGGGAAAGTGTAATGGTCAATATGGTAATGAAGCCTCGCCTACTAGTACAGGAGCCAATCATCGAGTGCTACTGACTGACGGAAAGACTCGGACCAGACGTGTGCTTTTACAAGAGTTTGGTGTTAACAAACAGACTAGAATATCAGGAATTACTTGCTTCACTAACATAAGAAAACATAAACTTGAAATCTGTACTTTTAAATGAACCTAGTGCACTTGTAAACAAAAGTCTTTTGGTTATGTAATGTGTATGAAGTGAACGAAAGGTACAGTATGCCCTGTCAAATGCACATCACATGACAGCAATTACTGAAACCCCCACAAACTTGTAAACAAAGAGTCACTTTCATTTCTGGAGGAGATTTGCCATCAAGACCAAGTTGTGGAATACTTCAGAAGAGCAGCGCGATCTGACAAAGATGATAATGTGTAGAACGGGCACGAATGAAGTTGGTGTCATGATCTCGTTCTGCATGCGCATTATGCACCCTGAAAAAATACAGATTTTATTTGATTCGAACGTTTAGAAATGAAATTTATGAGACAGTTGTTGTTTAGGTTTATTGGTGGTTCCAAATATGTAACATAAAAAGCATGGATAATAGTTTTAGAAAACTTGATGTTTTCCCATACAGAATGCCCGGGAGATGTTTCAAAGATGGCTGCCGAGTGAAATGACTTGCCTTAAAGGGACTTTGCAAAAACATAACTTTCTGAACGCAAAGACAACTTTACTTCAGACATGTCTTTCAAAACAATATTTTAAGCTCTGCAAAAGAGTACTGTGACATTCTGCTGATCAAGTTTGCTTAGTGTTGAATCTGTTTGAATAATTGTTATTAAAATCTATCATCATATTATATTTATGAGAAATATGATTTATAAAGTATCATGAAAAACTTTAGAAAGAAATGTCAAAACTAGACCTCCTTCGACTGTCCATGAAGTCTATGTAGATTAATTCTTTTGTGATTTTTTTATATGTAAATATGTGATGTTTGCACAAGGCTGCACAGTGGCTCAGTTGCCTCACAGCAGGAAGGTCGCTGGTTCAACTCCCGGCTGGGTCAGTTAGCATTTTTGTGTGAAATCCACATTATTTCCCACATAGTCTAAAGACACGAGGTATAAGTGAATTGGATGAACTAAATTGGCCATAGTGTGTGAGGATGTGAGAGTGTATAGGTGTTTTCCAGTACTGGGGTGCGGCTGGAAAGGGATCTACTGCATGAAACATATGCAGGAATAGTGGGCGATTCATTACATTGTGGCAACCCCTGATATTTAAGGGACAAAGCCAAAGGAAGCGAATGAATGAATGTTGGCACAATTATAATGATCTTATGACAATCATGTTTATGCCAGATTTATGACCAGTTATATTGTCTTGCTTATGTCAAATTGTCATGAAAAAGACAATGAGAGCTTAAGATGTATTTGATTATGTCATAAATATAAAGATGTTACAGCAGTAAATATCAAAATGGTTTCATGATTTAAAAAAAAAACCTCACTTTGCAGTTTTAAGCAGCATAACAGGATGTTTATACTATTGAACAACTGAAAGCAAGGCAACACATACTGTAAGTGTTTCTGAAATGGTTTGTGTGTGTATTCGTGGAGGGGGCTTGTAATCAGTAATCAATTAAAGCAGCATCAATTGTACTTGCTGACATTCTGCCATAATTGTCTTTGCTCAGCAACTTTGAATGAATGCTAATGACTGTGACAGTGGCGCTGCGGCCCTGTGTCTCTGGTGTCACTCAGTCTCCACCAGTTCCTGACAGCCATTGCTCCAAATGTGCTCGTAATTGGCAACCCATGGTGAACTGACACACACAATTAAATCCAATTCTCATCATGCAGCCTTTACATTGGGTCAAGTTTAGAAGCCATTATACAAATTGAGGGCAAACGTTTACTAAGCGTTTCATGGTCCTTGAGGGTGTTTTGTTAAAAAAAGAAAAAAGGTATGTCTATATGCTTGACATTTTGGTAATATGGGAAGCAATTATATTATTTATGCAGTGTTTGACTCAAAACTTTCTGACTAACTAACAAAATAAATGATGATAATAATAATAATAATAATAATAATAATAATAATAATAAATGTTTTAAATTGTCCAATAAATACAATTTAAGTCAGCAACAATAGCCCCCCTGAATTATTAGCCCCCCCTGTTATCCCCCCCCCCCCATTTCTGTTTAACGAAGAGAAGATTTCTTCAACACATTTCTAAACAAAATAGTTTTAATAACTCATCTCTTATAACTGATTTATTTTATCTTTGCCATGATGACAGTAAATAATATTTGCTTAGATATTTTTCAGGACACTTCTATACAGCTTAAGGTGACATTTAAAGGCTTAACTAGGTTAATAAGGTTAACTAGGCAGGTTAGGGTAACTAGGCAATTTATTGTATAACGATGGTTTGTTTTGTATACTATCGAAAAATATATAGCTTAAAGGGGTAATAATATTGTCCTTAAAATGGTTTTTAAAAATTAAAAACTGCTTTTATTTTAGTCAAAATAAAACAAATAAGACTTTCTTCTGAAGAAAAACTATTATCAGACCTGCGGTAAAAATTTCCTGACCCTGTTAAACATCATTTGGAAATATAAAGAAAAAAAGAAAAAACAATCAAAGGGGAGCTAATAATTCTGACTTTTCTGGCTGCAGACTAGGTGCAGATGCAAGCTGAGGTGAATACAATGTTTCTAATGTGCCCTCTTAACCCTACCTCTAACAGTGATGTCAATAGCTCCACTGAGTGCATTGTGACTGAGATTGCATGTCTGAGACTTTTTGTCTCAGCTTGCTTATGCAAGTCTACAGTCAGATATTCATTCATTTATTCATTCATTTTTCTCATGCTTAGTCTCTACAGAGGTTACCACAGCGGAATGAACCACCAACAATTCCAGCATATATTTTATGCAGCGGATGCCCTTCCAGCAGCAACCCAGTACTGGAAAACACCCATACACTCTCACATTCATACACACACTCATACACTACGGCAAATTTAGTTAATCCAATTTACCTATAGTGCATGTGTTTGGACTGTGGGGGAAAGCAGAGCACCAAGGCAGCATAGGAAACCCACGCAAACATGGGGAGAACTTGCAAACTCCACACAGAAATGCTAACTGACCCAGCCGGGACTCAAACCAGAAACCTTCATGCTGTGAGGTGCTAACCACTGAGCCACCGTGCCGCCAGTCAGATATTAGACTTTTTTATTTTAAATTTGGAGAGATATATGAAAAAGCTGTGTTAGATTTGATAAAAAACATTTACATTTCAGATTAATGTTTAAGTATCCATCAGTGCTATGATTTAATAAATTAGAGGAATGGGAATTTAAATAAACATTTTTTTTTTAAACTAAAATAATAAAAAATGAAATCATAAACATTGAAAACACACAAAGACACTAAAACGCATTACAAACACACAATTACTTCATGTTGTCCCAACACAAATCAAGTAAGTTAACTTAATATTTTTGACAAATTTAAAATAAGTTTAAATATGTACTTTGAACAAGCAGAAAAAGTAAATTTTAGAGTGAATAACGTAATTTTATTTTTTTAACTATTCATATTTTTTTTGTTTCAGTTTTACATTAAGATGTTGCAATGGTCCTGTAACATTCCTTTAGATTACTTAATGTAAATGAATGTATTGATTTCAACATAAAGTACTTAAAATCCTATTAATATATTCATTCATTCTCCTTCGGCTAAGTCGTTTTTTTATCAGGGGTTGCCACAGCAGAATGAACTGCCAACCTTCCGGCATATGTTTTACACGGTGATGTCCATGCCCAAGCAACCCTCCTTTATCGCGGGTATATGTTTTAAAAATAGCCCGAAATGGGTAAAAACCGCCCGGTTTATTTTTTTACAATTATAATGGATGTTTTAAAGCTGTAAAACCCCTCACTACACACTTTATACACTTTCTCAGATGGGCATTAACATTTTCACAAATTTCTCTTGTTTAAACACTTTTGACTTTCTTTAGCATGTCCAGAACTCCAACTTTTTGTGCGATGGTTAGCATCTTTCTCTGCCTTCCTCTACTACTGCAGGTGCCTTTGACGGTGCAGAATGTTTCATCAACATTATGGGTTTTGCCAATACAATCTCACGACAATTCGCAACTTTTTGATTTAGTGGCTAATTCGTATAAATTCGTACGATCTAATTCGTGTAATTTAGTACGATTTTCTCATGGGGTGGGGTTAGGTGCCACGCCTCCTTTTTAAAATAGTACAGTTTCGTATGACTGAATTCGTATGAATTAGCCACTATACTGACAAAATGTTAAATACTTATGTTTTTTTCATGAGATCAGGCTGGGTTTTGCTGGATAGAAAACTTGCAAACATACAGTAAAAGCTTGTCAGATTCAAACTGCTAGCGATTAAAGGTTTGTGTAAATTTGGCAAGCTGAACACATTCTGTACTGTACAGGTGATATGGCACGGAGGAGATTGATTGACAATGGTCTATCGCGAATCAGGATGCAGAACACGGTCCAGTAATCAGGACTCATAACACAATGCGTTGTAAAAAAAAAAGCATGTCGAATTGGCCTATAAAAATCTGCGAAAGCACGAAAGGTAAACCGGGGTACGGGCAGAGACCACTGTATTTCATAATAAAAACCATAGTTGTGTATTTTTACATCATCAGTAATTGTAATTTAAAAGAAAAATGCTAAAATGAAATGAAAATGTACCTTTTTTTAACAAGTTTCATAAGTATTTCAGTCAAAAGACACAAAAACACTTCTATTTAGGTACTAAACTGTAATTGCCGGTTAGGTATTACAGTAATGATAAAACAGCAATCAAACCTGTGCTTAACTGTCATCAGAATTTAGACTTCAACATCGCAAAAAAGAAATTAAATTAAATTAAATTAAATTAAATTAAATTAAATTAAATTAAATTAAATTAAATTAAATTAAATTAAATTAAATTAAATTAAATTAAGACAATTTTGGGGGCGAGATGGGATGTTTTACATTTTTTAAATCACCTGAAAAAAAAGTGAAATCTAACAGAACGTTTTTGCAGGATTATGGCATTGATGTAGAGCTGCAGTGGTCATCTGGTGTTTGCACAAACACAGGGTCAACGAGGCAGTCACTGAACAGGCTTCCCATCGCTCTGCTTTTCATCTTCATTTTCAGTTTTGACCCGGATCAACGCCTCCCTGATGTTTCCACACAGGTGGGCCGGCGTACGCCCGCAAGTGCCATGTTTAAAAAGGGCTCTTGCCTGCTGTTCCCTCTTCCTCTGCCACCTCCATGAGTGTGAACATCACCACACCGACTGAAAAACAAAGCCCGACATGAGGCGTGCTGCAAAAAAACCAAAGCAAAGCAGATGAAAAGAGAAGGAGAAGAGACACATGTGCAGATCCTCATGCTAAAGATAGTGGTGCTTTGACAGCTTCCAGCATCTCCAGCTGAAGCGTCTCTCAACTTCTGCACCCAGGTTTGCAGATTCCTCTTCAGTTTCACAATAATAAATATGCTATTTCATCATGCATTTGAAAGTATAGCTGAAACCTCGTCTTTCATGCAAAGATGTGACAATAATGTGTTTTACTTGCAGTTTCTGAGGCATCACATGTTATGAGTATAAACAGAGAATAAGCACTGTCAGTAGTTATGTTTTCGTCCATCTATTTTAATGCACATTTTGTAAAATCACATATAAAATGCTTAATGAAAATGCCAAAATGAGCGTAAATTTTGAAAATAGTGTAAGCTTTTCTTATCCAATAGGAAAACTACGTAAAACAAATTCAAGTCACGTAATTTTTTTTCACATGATTTTTTTCCATTATGTGAAGACAAAAATGAACACGTAGTTAATGATCAAATCAGCAAATCAACCATTTTGCAAAACATCCTAAATGTTGTTTTAGTCATTATAAAGCCAAAGTTCATCATCAATGCATCAATACTAAGTGGTTCAGAATTATTATCTCTCAGAACTGACTTGAGCGGCTGCACTCCCAAAGAGCGGTCTTAAGCCATTAAAGCCTACACTGTGAAAAATGCAGGGTCCCAAACATATTTATTAAGTTAGATTAATTGTTTCCACAAATTTAACTCATTTTAAAAACGTAGTTTGAACTAGAGGTCTGTCCGCCGGACTCAACCAGATTTTTTGTGAAAATAAATTTCTAAATAAAACGGGGTAGCGGTTGGTAACTCTGGTGTAATTTGAATGGGAGCAAGCGGTCTAACAATATACTGTAGCATTCCTGAGCAAGAGAGAGAGCACAGGCATCTGCATGTACCTGCTTTGTGTAGAGAAAGAATGCTGATATCATGGATGAAACACAACCGGTAGTTGGCAAACATATTGTGTGGATATGTTAATAAATCTGACTTATGTCACTGTTTAAGGTGGCACTCATGTCTCATCACAAAAGGGCAAACAAAACTGACAATTAGCCTACAATCCTTGCACAACCTACAGTTTTATCTGTTATCTCTCTCTTTTGGGTAATATCTAATGTAAACTTGAAATTTTGGAAACCAGATCTAAATTTAGCTGGAGCGGTTGCGATGGATAGAAAACGGTGCGGGATGGGCATCGGGTGAACAAAGGCTGAATATAAGCAATAAAAACCTGGCGGGAGCGAGACTGAATTTTTAGACCTCTAGTTTGAACAAGCAGCTTTAGACCTCTAGTTTGAACAAGTCATTCTTTAATTGTACTGTCATACACCTCAATTCACTGTAGTGAAATATAAAGTATATTACAGTATTCATTACAGTTCATTAGGACACCATATAGTTATAATATGCTATAGCATTTATTAACAATGTGTTTTAAATGCTAGGATGTATACAGTATACAGTAATTCACTTAACTATACGATGGTACAAAAAGACTATAGTATTTATTATACATTAATATAGTATTTTTCCATGTGGGTTGACTAAAAGAAAGCCTAATAATAAAATAAATCTAATAATAAAATAAACACACCAATTCATAAATAATTATTCTTGTTAAAAGACTTTGGTATAGAGAAAAAAAATGTCTAAAAACACTAAATGGCGTAAAATAAACTGACAAATGCAGTTAATGATAATTAAAATGATAACAGCAATTATGATGATAATTAAAATGTCAAATTCAGATGAGTTTGAGGTATAAATGAACATTACAACTATACAATAAAATCATTATAATAACATTATAAAACATTTAATAAAATAGAACTATTAAAAAAACTATTATTAATACATGGATAATGAAAACAAAATGTATATTTATAGATACAATAAAATAAAGGATGATGACACACTCTTTTACCGCATGTTGTGCCACACGGCATACTTCTTTTCTTTTCTTTTTTTTTGGTCAGAGAATTTTTATTCTTGCAAATAGTATTTTACATTTTATAACAACCCACAAAACAATCCCCAAATAAAACAATCAACATCTGCAAATGAATAAGTAAGTAAATAAATAAATAAATAAATAAAATAAATCATAATAAATATTATAAATACAAATACAGAGAAAAAAATATAATACCAAACCATATACATACATACACATGTATCTTCACTCAATCCACATCCAAGGTTTTGCCACACGGCATACTTCTAAGACCTAATAAGACTTTTGCAAATGTGACAAGTGTGCATATATTTTCTACATATTTACAAACGGGTAAACTAATAACTGAGGGCATGTGAATTGAATATAGCGTTTCCAAATTTGTTTTCACACAGCCGACCTGCCAAGAGGCTGTGAGTTTCTTGAGAGGGAAGGGCAAGGGATTAAAAATATTTCAAGAAACAACCAAAAGAAAAAAAAAACTAAGCATTACAGTCAATTAAAAAAATATATATAGTGTGAAAAATAAGATATAAAAACACATACATCTTTGCCAGTGTCATGCAAATGTGTTATGAAGTGTTATGAAACATGCATAGCTACAGGTCAGTGGAATAAATTGACTTTGTGTTTGATATGTGGAAAAGGTGTAAATGGCATCTATTAATTTATTTTATAAAATACCATTCAGTAAGACTTATACAGGGATGACTTTTCAAGATCTGAATACATTTTATTTTTGATATTTTTGGAAAGGCATGTTACTGACCTGACATATCATGTTAAATCATCAATAAAATAAAGGAGTATTTTAAAAGATATTATTATTATTATTATTATTATTATTTATTATTATTAATAATAATTCCGAAACAATATTTTTTTTCTCATTATTATTAAGAATTTAACTGAAAATAGTAAAATTTGTGTCAAATTTGTGTAATTGCTTCATTAATTAATAATAATAATAATAATAATAATAATAATAATATCAATTGTTTTTATTATTATTATATTATTTGTTTTTATAATTGTTATTATCATTATGTTTTATAATTATTATTATTATTAATATTTTTATTATTTATTAATTACTAAGATGTGTATACTAACATGTTGTATGCTAACAAGTGTAATTACAATAGTATTACATTATCCTACTGTTAAGGTGGCTTTTAATACTTAATTGTATCTGTAATTGTTGTTGTGTATACTTTTATATTATTTTCTCTAGTTGTTTTATTGCTCTAGTTTTATTGTACAGCAGGGAGGACCAACTCCTGCAGATCTACCTTCCTGCAGATTTCTGTTGCAACTCATATCAAACACACCTGTCTGTAATTATCAAGTGCTGTTCAGGTCCTAATTAATTGGTTCAGGTGTGTTTGATCAGGGTTGGAGCTGAACTCTGTAGGAAGGTAGATCTCCAGGAACTCAAGAGTTTAGCACCAATGTTGTATGGCAACCTTGTATTGCCAGAAAGGCACATTTAAAAAAAAAAAAGTATTACTATTATTATTATTATTGTTATTATTATGGATAATTTTATATAATGGTTGCATACAACATTTTAGACAAATTTAATTGCTTTTAAGAGAATTTTTACTGGAGTAGTAATTAAAATTACTCCATGGTTACTCTGATAAAACACACATGTGAAACTGAGCCCGTCAAACTACTAAAATAAACAAATAAATACGCAATTGAACAAATTGCAAAGAAACCAACTTGCTACATGGTGACAATTTATCATCATTTTTTAGACAGTTCATACATTTTAAGTATGACTTATGTATTCAACCCCATTTCTGCAACAGTGTGAAGGGCTATTTGTGCTCCCAAAAACTGACCTTGCTTTCATTTCCATCAGTACTGATCTTCCCTCCTCCAGCAGAGACTGTGTTTGAAGCTGATCTGCCATTTGACCCTGATTCGGCTCATATGAGGGTCATGCATGAGGAGAGAGCAGAGAGTCAAACACTGTCTCCACTTTAATAGCCTCTCACTCACACAAGGCAAGCCACAGTCAATCCACGGTCTGACAGGACAAACACACTGTACAGGACATACAGTCATGGTTACTAAAAATTGAAGACAAATGAAATTAAATCAAGAGTATGCTATTTGTTAATTCCTTTTAACCTTTATTTAACTTACTAATGTACAATGATTTCCAGTGCAGTTTGATTTAACTTGAATGCAGTTTGTAAACATAAACCAAATATGATTTTGATTTGAGACCCATAAAGCTGTGGCGGGGCAAAAACAGTGATGCAGCAACTGGTGGGGAACGGTTGGGGGTGGGGCCCCTGGGCAAAATAAAAGTGAAAAGGTTTTAAAATATTCAAATTACAGGCTGTGTCTGAAATCACCTACTACTCAGTAGGTACTGCATTTGAATTTAAATGTAGCTAGTACTCGGCTGTTAGAAAAGTATGTTCTATACAGTATGAATGTGAGCAGTATGAATGGAACTCGGACATATCTGCCATTTTGTCCTGATCACGTGACTTACCCGCGTAAGTTGTGTCAATTGACTCCCATTCATGAATTCTCTCGCGGGGCATCATGGGATAGCACAGCATGCATCAGATGCACACTTCAGAATCTCGATGGTTGTAGGTCATCCAGGTATTTTTTCCACAATGTTTTTTAATTCTATGAATTCGGACATACTGCTTGGCTCGCAAACTGTATGTAGAATACTATATAGACGAATTACCATGTTTATAAACATTCAAGATGCACGCGCAGCGAGGTGGCAGAAAAAAAAAATGGGAGCGCTAGCAATTACAGCGAGGGAATGACATCCGATGCGATACAGAGTTTGTTGTTGTTTTAGAAATAAGTTGTATTGATTACATATATATATATATATATATATATATATATATATATATATATATATATATATATTTACAAAATGCTTTCAGCATATTATAACAGCTTATTACCCAGTGATAAGCACAGTTATTTAGCAAAATTAGCATTAAAGTGAACCGCGTTTGTCTGACAGGTCCATCTGCGATAGTACCCAATGGAAATTGAGTGAGACGAAATGGCATCCAGCCCGAAACATACATCTCTCATAAAACTCGAAGTGATTTTTCAGGAGCGAAGTTAAAGGCCTACAAGTATTTGGATGCCAACAATTTTGTTCTTCGTGGTCATGTACAAGAAATAATGTTCCTTGATTTCCAGATTCAAAACTTTGTAGTGCTAAAAAGCGAGGTTCTGCCTAGCCGCGGAAAAAAGACAGGACTATACGGCCTGGGTAATTATTCATCAACAAGCAAATCAACTGCATCCTGACAGCGAACTGCACCTGTGCAACACTTTCACGTTTTATTCTTAGCATTCAGTGTCCACAGTTTAATTAACAATATGTAACTGTTTTTGCCGAAATCCTTGCCGCAATTAAAAACGAGTAACATGTATGATTCAGTATAGCGTGCCGTGAACTTACCTGATATGAAATGAGAATGTCTGCAGTTGGCATTAAAAGCAGTGTGGTGTACGGTAAAAGTTACGTTTTCTGTTTAAAGTTTTCTAGTATTCTATTTGAATTTGGCATCCTACCATACAAAATGACATGTTTGCTATTGCAACCGGTATCTTTTTGCAACCGGTAGGTTGGTAATTTGTCTACAGTAAGAAAGTATGCGACTTTAGATGCAGCCACAGTTTAAATTAAAGTTTTGAAATAAATCAGGGTTCCCACTCTTAGCCAAATGTCAAATTCCTTGACTTTTCACCAACTTTTACTGACTAAAAAGCTGTATTTCCATGACCTATAATGAAAAACAGGCAGCTGTTGTGTTGAGCAGTCCCTCTAGAATTTTGTCATTCTTCAAAATGCATATGGTTCAAAACGACCTTATGATTTTATATATTTCCGCAGATTTCATGTGGATTTTGGGCATTGAGGGCACTGCTCAAATTGAGCCACCTGTATTGCTTTGTATTAAATAATACCATATTTTAAGTTTTCATCCGGTGCTTGACACTTGAATTGTCACAGATATAGCAGTGTTGTGCTTCTCCTTAAGTGTGTGACTTTCTTTACATGCATCATGTGACATTATTGTTACTTCTTTGTATTGAATGCTAAAATTTGAAGCTTTAACAGGATTTTACTAATGTTATTGTTAAAGAGATTTTAAGAGGTTTCCCAGCAGGCACAGGACATCAATCTGACGACAAATTGACATTGTACCCCAATGTCATGGGATATTGCCTTTTGATTGGAAATGAAAATTAGGTTGGATCTTAGAACCCACCGTCAGGCTGGCGTCAATGTCCAACATCGGACAGACTAGTTTTGGTTACTTTCCAACGAAACCTAAAAACAACCAAATATCAACGTCTAATGATGTTACGGCGTGATGTTGTGTCAACGTTAACAATATGACAACAGTCAGACGTTTGATTTTGGTTTCCATACCTGATGAATAAATGTCAGCATTTTATGTCAATATGACTTTGGTTTTAGACGTTAGCTCAAAGTTGGATTCTGGTCACTTTCCAACATAACCTAAAATCAACAAAGTATCATTTTCATTTCACTTTGTTGTTGAACATCAAAATAAAATTGTCTTTAGACGCTGATGACCTACATCTAAGCTAATATTAACGTCTCATGACATTGTGTCTGCTGGGTTGTTTCTTGTGATTGAATAATAAATAATCTTGTTTTCCTTTTGACAAAAGATTATTTTGCTTACTCGATTAGCAGATTATTTTGCTTCTCTGAGGGAAATCTTCTCTTAATTTTGACATATTTTTTTCTTAAAACATGACAATCTGTTTTGCTTGTCTAGAAAATGCTTCTTGATTAAAGAATATTTAGATATTTGTACTTGAAATAAGACTAAGAAAGTAAAGAATTTTTGCTGCGTGTGTGGACCACAGACCTTTATGTTCTCACATAGCTGGTGTCTCAGTCAGTGCTGGTAGATGCGGAGAGGAGATGGAGCAGATACGTCTGGCGCCTCTGGGGAGAGACTGCAGACGTGCTGGGCCAGTGTCCTTATCTCCGGCTGCTACAGAGGGGTTTTGTTTGCCGCGTGTTGGGGCAGGACCTTTGAGGCAGGGTCTTGAGTACGAGTGAGTGGAGAAAGCTCTGCGGAGAATGTTTTGGCTGGAGTCCCTGTGAATCTGCTTGCTAAATGACTCTTGTTATTGTTAGCTAAAAAGCACAGAGGATACCAGGAGTTAAGGTAACAAAGGAGGGGTGTCCAAAACACAGAACAGACCCAGGTGAACTGAGACAGAGCATGTTTAGACGAATGTTTAGACATCTATTAGACATCTTTGACAAACAAAAAATGCTTGCTGGCAAGTGTCTAGGTCTGTCACTGTGTGTGTGAATTGGTCTTTAAAGCAAATGTTTTAAAAATGCAGGCATCAAATTTATGATATGTAGTTGTGCTATCATTGTGGCAAGATTACACAACACTATTGCATTTTGGTGACCACTTTTGCACAGACAAGCACCCCCTCACAGAAAATGTCAAACATATTCAGCGTGTCCTTCTGCTGTTAAAATGTAAGTAAAACCTAACCTGTGACTCTGGTCAGTCAGCTGACACATAGCTTTTCACAGAGCTGAGGTTACTCTCATAATTTTCATGGCAATGATTAACGGCTCTACTTAATGGAACTTTCCATGTAATAATTCTGCAGGCTCTAATCCTCTCACAGTAAAAGAGCTCTGCTTTGATTTGAATCCCCATGAATCTTTGTGAGAGCCTTAATGACCCTCATCTTTGGTGGGCTGAGAGTGGTGCCCTGCTGTACACCCCTCAGAGAGTAAACACACAGAGACAGACTCCAGTGAGGCGCAGATGCCCTTAAATGTCCCAATTAGCTCACTGGATCAATATTGGGAGCCTCTCCAGTTCCAATAAACAGCAATGTAGAGAGAGAGAAAAAAAATAAATAATTATAATGACAATAGCATGGTAGGCTATTGGGTCAAACATTCATTCATTCATTTTCTTTTAGATTTACACACAGAAACTACGGACAATTTAACTAATTCAATTCAACTGTACTGCATGTCTTTGGATAGTGGGGCCAACCAGAGCACCTCGCAAAGATGTACTGCGCTATCTCGCAAATACAATATGCAAGGGAACGCAAACATGTATGCAAAACATATTTGCGAGATAACGCAAAAAAATGTAAAAAATATGTTTACCTATCACTCAGTTTTTTTTTTCTCCCACCCATTTTTATTTTCTTCCACCAAACCCCACCATCATGTCCTTTCCGGGTCTAAGTAGGACATCACTAGCTGTATGCAGAAAACAACACTAGACATGTCTATCTATAAAGCTATTTTTTGGTAAACTTCCAGCTTTTCTTATGCTCTTCTTTGTCGCAGTTCTGGGAATTATCAGCTATGCACTTCTAAGTGTTTGATTTTTAATATACCTTGAGTTTTCACAGAACTGGGTAAAACTGCATTTTCTAATTGTGCAGCTTGGGCATGAAATAATTAGCAAAAAGACTTAAAACAAAATTAAATTGTGTCTTTCTATGAATTTTAAGGCATTATAAAGAGAGGTTTAGAGGAAGATGTGATTGTTTTTGTTGAGAGGACTGATGAAATGTTTTTGTTATGTGGTGTTAAATTGTTTTACTGTATGTTTTTTTTACCTTTGCCAGGTCTCTCTTGTAAAAAGATTTTAAATCGCAATAAGACCTCCTGGTTAAATACTGGTAAAATAAATAAATTAATTAATAAGTAAATAATGTCCTATATAAGAAATATGGCTGTATAGTAAAACCCCTCACCCCCCTAAAACAAAGTCAATACCTTACACCAAAAATGAGGTCAAAAACCTCATGTAGCTTGTAAAAGGCACTGATCTAAGCATTAAACGCATATTAATAGTATACAGTAGACCACCTCCATTGCTTACATAGCTGGAGGATTAAGAGCTTGTATGACAGCATTTTAAGAAGAACTGCAGCTTTTCCAAAAGCAAAGAGTTGGGCTACTCCTTATTAGGTCATTGATATTAAGAGACCCAGTGTTATTTGGGCATTACTTGCGTGTGCATGTGATCAATAGACTGCTTGCAATGGTCGCCAGCAATCCAAGCGGTCTACTCAAGCAACAACAAACAGGTTAATGGACAGGTAGTGGAAAACCCTGACCACAAGTGTTTAGGTTGGTACGTTTTATCAGCACATTTCATCCCGGGTGTACTATAAATGTTTAATTCACCGACTTAGAAGTTAAAAGGCAACATTCCTTCCACGTAATCCAAAGGCAAGATCTGTTTTCTTCTATTCATAATTCAGCTCATTATATTAAGTCCTTGAGATGTAGGGGTTGTAATTTTGTCCTCTGTGTACATTGTGTCTGTTCTGCATGTAAATCAGAAGAGGAGACTCATCGAAAGACTCCAATAAATGAAAAACTCCCAGTCAAGTAGATGCTTAATACGAGCCCACCGGAGCTGACCAGAGCGGCCCACCGAGAGACTTCTTGCTTGAATGAATGTAATTCCTCCGAAGGAAATTCATTAGGATTTGTCACTCCAGCTAACCTGTAAGCCTTAAATCACATGAGCACACACAAACATATTCATTAAAACAAACAGCACCAGCATGACCGGCACCTCTTAAGACGACTGTTAATACATTAAATGTGTGAAAGATTTAGAAAGGTTCAAATTTATGGTCAAAGTCTGTTTGGGTATGATTTCGCTCTCTTGGGCGGGCAGCAGGGATTAAGTACCTACAGAAGGCCTCCCACAAACCTCTTCTCCTGTAATGCCTTTACACTGTGCTGGAACCAGTTTAACCAGACTATACTCTTAACCTTAACCCCAAGGTCCTTTGAATCCGTTAAAATACATACTTAACATTATTAATTATGGATAATAGTCACAGATCTGAAGGAGTGAATAACATTAATTTCAGCTTCCAAGTGTTGTGCAAACAATAAAAAGATGCTGCAATCTGTTGTGGTAATTGGTATAAATAGTCGTGTACATAAGTGTTAAGATTCTTTTTTTATTTTTTTTATTTTAACAGCTAATTTAAACTCTCAGCATAGATCTGAAATAAAATTTAATGTAAAAGTATAGATTATAAAAATGAAATGTACAAAAAGTAAAATGCTGTTAGGGTGAAACAAAAGATAAAATGATGTAAAAATTACCAATATTATTGTTCTATTTAAAAAAAAAAAAAAAAAAAAAAAAAAATATATATATATATATATATATATATATATATAAAATGTGATAACTTTACATAATCATGTTTTACTGTTTAATATATATATATATATATATTATATATAATATTTTAAACAATGCAAAAGTCAAATGGTTAACACCTAGTAAATTAAAGGATATTGGCAAAATATTCAATTCACAATTATTTAGTATTTTTCTGGTTTGTTTTTTTCATCCTTAATTATCGCCATTGTCATCAAATGATTCATGATTTCAGATTTATTTACTCATCTATTGTATATAAACAGATACATTGAATTACGTTTTCATTAGTGTCTTCTGTAAATCTTGGTATGGAAAATGTATGTATGTATTAGTCCAACATAGGCTTATTCTGAAAACTTATCTCTATATACAGTGTACATTTCTGGAGATTATGAAGTATGTAGCCATATGTACATTGTTTAACAAAACTTTTTTAAGTTTTAAGTTTAAGTAATATGAATGAATGAATGACAAACAGCTTCATTGAAAAAAAAAAAAAAACGCTTACAAAGCATTTTTCCTGCCATGTTTTGATCCTTGTCTTGTTTACCCTTATTTTTGTTTTGCCTCCCCTTTCTAATTTTGTTTTCAAATAAATGTTTTGTCAATATTTGTCTTTTTTAATTGAACTTTGTTTTAATTCTGATAATGTACTATTTCTTAGTACCAATTTCTAAGAGTTTTTTTGTTCCCTCAACTTTTTCAAGAATTAGAGGACAAGACAGCTTGCCTCTGTTTGGACAGCTTCTCCGCTGTTACCAGTTTGTCCAGTGGCTCGCCATGTGCGTTGGTGGACTTGTGACATGGAGTTAAGTTGACTGCAACAACAGTGCTCGAGGCTGGTGAAGAACGGTTGCAGAATGCAGGTAAAACAAAAACGTAATACGAAAAAACAAAACAAAAAAACAAGTAAATAGCAGGGTGAGAATGTGGTAAAATCTGAAAACATGGAAAAAAATCATGCTGCTGCAAAGGCTTTTTCTGGGTTGCTTTTGAAAACACTGTTGGTTGGGTTTAGAAAACTGGGTGGGCAGGTCAATCGGTACTTTTGAAAACACTATCGGTTGGGTTTAATGAGGAGGAGGGTGGGTCAGTCCATCTGTCAGTCAGTCATTCAGTCATTTAGTAATTCAATCAGTCAGTCGACAGCAGCCTCTGGTAGACTTACACAAGAAGAGCAGGTGGGAATGGCACTCGCAAGAAAATTTTGAGATCTCAAAAGACGAACAGTGGTGGATTCGCGAAAACAAAAACTGCAAAAAAAAAAAAAAAACATACCTCCTGGGACGTATGTGGTGCTTTCCAATAGTGTATATAGGGGTACGTTTTCAGAATGAGCCTGAGTTGTATTTTTCTGCCAGTCTGTCTATCTTAATTTAAATTATATAACCTTCTCTAAAACTACAACTCACACATGCTATGCTTTTGCTCCTAAAATATGCCTCCTATTTCTCCCTGTCATGGGAAATAACTGTCTATAAGTGAGTAATTACTTCTAGAAATGATACAAAATTTAATAAAAATGTGAATGGAAAATATAATAATATAAAAAAATAATTTGGAATGACATGAAATTAAATTTTTTTCATTATTTAAATGCATTCCATTGGGACCCTCAAACAACATTGCAAATAAATAGTGGGTTGCTTGAACAGAGCCCCCAAAGCTACTTCCAGATCAGAGCAGTTTTTACAAGAGCAGACACTCGTCTCTCAGAGGGGGCAGAGGGAGTCGAGGCAAGAGACCTACTAAGAGCGCAATACATTTGAACGTTCAAACAAATTATAGTTTTGTGCCACCTATGTAAACAGCACTGGGCTCTAGGCCTGATGCAGCCGAGAGATATGGCCCTGCCCACAGAGCCACTGAGTCTAGACTCCAGATGTGCTCCCACAAACACACACACACACACACCCAGCTCAGTCTACTAGGTCACTGACAAGGTAAAATCCATTTAAAGAAATGCCACATATACTGCTAATGAGGACACTTTTCAGCTGGGCAGATTGAAGAACATGCTGCGCCTTATAAGTGTGAAAATACGAAAAAAAAAACTGTTGAACGCTGAGCAGTGAAACATGTTATCATCCGTAATGCGTTCTGGGGAACACTTGCAACACTACTGGGACACTTGAAGAAAAAAGGAAGCAAATTAGAAAAACGTTGATTACTAATTACATATTCATTTTTATAATCGTTTGGAGAGATGCTACGATCAAGTCAATTACGTATCGTAAGATGAGGATGATTCTTACTTGATGAGGACGCACAGTGAGTGGCAACAATCTGAACTCTGAAAGCCATCAAACGTTTTAAGTGACGATGTAAGCGTCCTCGTAAAGCAAAACAGCAGCTCCTGCCGTGTCAGTCTCGATGCGTTTTTCTCTTCCTCCATTGCCTACGTGAGCAGCGTCACACTAGCTATTCTTGTAGGTTTGTTAATTGTTTGTCACCCACCAGGTTCCATCTGTCGGAGTCCCTCAGTCCCTGAGCCATGTGTGCCGGCGCTGCATCTCGCTCCCGCGTCACTGACCTGCGCCACTCTCTTCCCTCCCTTACACTCATGCCATCCTACTAACATCACATCCTTAAACCTCCTTATTGAAACCTTTGAGGGCCCTTATCTAATTGAGGGCAAAAGCAATTAGAATGTATGTGGTTTTCATTTGGCACGTTGAATTAATCTGCCTCCCCCTTCAATGTGTGAAGAATCGCAGTTCTCATGATGTTAGCATTGTGTCCAGACAAACTCCACAGGACTATTGTCACATGTATTGTCTCAGAATTGACGAGCCATGTTATAATACTTGTGAATTCAGATTTATTGGAAATCATGCATATTTAATTTTTTTGAAAACTTTCATAAATACATACTAAATGCTGCAATTTTCAGCTGAAATAAACACTAGAATCAGGCATACCCCAACAAATTTGATTGTCTCTCTTTTTTTTTTATTAAAAAATTATGATTATGGAGTTTGACGTCCTCTCAATTTCTTGCCAATACCATTTTTGGTTACAAGGTACAATTTTTGTTATTAATAAACCATTAACTATGACTGTTAGCTAAATAAACTCCTAATTTGCTGCTTACGAATAGTTACTAAGTAGTTATGGTTAGGTATTCCGGAGGAGGGCAAGATGGTTCCAGTGTTTCTGTCAGCATGGCTGATATGGCTCTCTTCTTCTGCTTTGTTTTCTTTTAAATGGAGTTACATCACAGCAAAAGTATGATCTCAAATTTTTGCTCAGCATCAAGAACTTTGTTACGGTACGCAGTTATGATTCAAATAGATGAAAGCCCTACATTTTCAACCCATCTACCGGTAAACATTGGTTGTATACCTGATTGTTTACTCAACCGGAAGAAACGACATAGAAAGCTGGGAAAGAAAGGTGGTGTTTTGGTAAGACCTAAAAGATTACCTGGAACCACACACCTGGAGCTGTCAGCAGAAAGCCTCAGCTGTGAGTTGCTGTCAGGTCAATGCCGATGGCCGTTTTCCTTCACAGTAAGGTTCTTTTTTCTTCATTATATCATTCTGAAACATTTAAAGACATTGATTCAATCTAGAACTCTGCCCATGAGGTTTCGCAATGGTTAAATAAATGTCCATAACCTTAGAGATGGATTAGGGATATAGAATAAGATCATGCAAAATATGTACTTTAAAAGTAATAATAAACAGCCGATATCTTAAAGTAGGTAGGTAATAAATCAGTAGTTATTAGTGAGAGTTGCTAATTAAACTAAAGTGTTACAGTGCACAAAGTATCTGGCTTTTAAAACTTTTACATTAAAGCAAATACAGTAAAATAGCATGATTGCTCCAGGAGATGCATTTTAGCACCGTCACTATCAGTTATGCTTAGTGTAAAGACTAGTGTTATTTTCAAATGTACAGCATATGTAGATAAATCAACATATACCACATTGTCCAAATCACATTTATAATTTATAGTTAAAAAAAAAAGTGTCACCACTAACTAGACATTACCCAGCCGGCATTTCAACGGTGATTCAACGTTGAATCAACGTCAGGTCTATGGTTGGATCAACGTTGAATTACCTTTCGATTTTGCAAATTGGATCAACGTTTATATAGTGACGTTGTTTCACCGTCGGACCACCACCGGTGATTCACCGTTGAAATCACAACGTTGTTTCACTCTTACCTTCTTCATGGGTGAATTGTGGTCGTTTTGTAGACGTTGAATGAAGGTTGAATTACCTTTCGATTTTGCAAATTGGATCAACGTTGATACCGTGACGTTGTTTCACCGTCATACATTTCAACGTAAGTTAAATAGAAATTACATACAACGCAAAGTCCATAAATATAGCAAACAAATTTTTACTAATAAAAAATACACGACACAAATACACAACTTAGTCTGTGTATCAATTTATTTAATTCACACCTCATTATTTCAATTATTCTAAATATACAGCAACATTTACAGCATACATAGTTCATTAAAACCATGCAGGTTACTATACATGCTGTACACTCAAATACAGAAAAAAGGCATACAATTAAATAGTCACTTTTTAATTAGGTTTCATGAATTAAAGTTAATGTTTACTAACATGAACAAAGAACAAATACTTGTACAGCATTTATTAATCATTTAATTAATTGAAATATGTCCTGATGCTATTAAAATCAAAATGTATGCTTGTTAACATTAATGCACTGAGCTGACATGAACTGTACTTTCTTTATATGAAAGATGCTTCATTGCTCTTTGTTCATGTTAGTAAATACATTAACACTTACTAATACAACCTTATTGTAAAGTGTAACCGTCTTCAGAAAGACAGATACTAACTAAATTAAACTAAGTAACTAAACTACGCTTCAATTCTGTTTACAAAGTTTACAAAATACCCATTTTTAAAGTGGCTGCAGTAAAAAAATAAAATAAAAAACATCACTCACAACTAAGAATCACAAGTGAAATACATTACATCTGTTTGAGGTTTTATAGGTTGAGAGAAACACTTGAGGTAAAAGATGGCACTGGGGACAAAGAATCAAGACTAAAACACTAAAACATCTATATCAGTCTAGCAGTTAAATACATATTTATTTCTCAAACACCAGGTGAGTTTCCTACAAAATCAATAATGAGGTTTGCTATTCCAATTCATTGTGAATGAATGGCTTCACTTTCACAATAGTGAAAACTCATGCTATAATCTTAACCTGACATTACTCCTTCACTTTGCAGGTCTGCATGCTAAATATGTAGTATTTTTTTTTTTTTTTGTATAAAGTACATCTATTGTGTTTAGCATTACTGCAGCAAAACTGAGCACCTGTGACAGTGGAACATAGACAAATATTTCAGTAAATCATCAAGAAAATGTGTAGAATATATGGTTTGATTCTCTCTCACAAACACAACAGTAAAAGCAATTTGTTATTCCATTATTATTATTAGTATCATAAAAATTGTACTTATAATAATGGCTCACATTTGTGAATGTAGGACCACTATTTCACTATTACATGTCACATTAAGTGTTCATATAGGTTCTGTAATTAATTACTTGTGTCATCCCACAAGTCCTGTTAATCTTCAGAACACAAACTAAAATATTTTAGATTAAATGCTCCTCATCCTCTACAGACAGCAATGGTCCCAAGATGGTCATTGTCAAAATAAGGCACAAAACACATTGTCAAAACGTTCCATGTGACTTCAGTGATTTCAACTGTGAACATACCAAGCTCCAACAACACTTTAGTGAGGCAAAACAAAACATTAAATACAATTGTGTTTGCATATATCTCTCCCTCATCAGATCAGCGTGTATTTACTACGAGCAGTAGGCACACACCATGACCTGTTGTGGCAAAGGCAAACAAGTTATTTTTACAGTACTTACTGTGATTTAACCTTTATGACAAATGTACTGGACCTGTTACACATATCACTATCTTTTATGAACACAAATTTCACTGTAACGGATGCTATTGTTTTGCTCCAGTTATACCTTTAGAGAACACCGTACTAGTCAGACATCCATACAAAAGCAGAGAGTTTGGTCTTGTGTAGCAGAACTGCAATAGATGCCTGTCTGTCTAGGCTGACACTGGTTCAGGCCATCAGTATGTCCTTGATGCCCTCAAATGGAGCCTCCAGAAAACCTGCAATAAATGAAATACGAGGTTACAACTAAGTTGGTATCAGCTATTATACAAAGTGAAATTCAAATATTTATTTTTTTATTGAATCCAAATTAGTCCTATAATATCGCCACACTCAATAATTTTGAGTCATCCATCTGAATATTCCTAACTAAGAGAAGTGAAGAATTAGGTGTGATATCGTCAGGAAGCCCTTCGCCACCACCGGTGCCAGCATTTCCAGACTTCAAATTTCAGATTCTCGAAAAAATTGCTTTTATTTTTTTTTTTTAACCAAGGCTGCAGTAAAGAATCATGAAACATTCAACACATCTAATTACAAGTTGTTGTAAACCATTACATGTACTGTAAAAGCTGTTTAAAGCTTTTTAGACATGGTTGAGAAAAACTCTAGAAGGAGTAGCACTTCTGCAAAAGTCTGCATGTATGACAGAGAATTAAAGGGATAGTTCAAAATTTGTATTCTGTCGTCATTTACTGACCACGTTGAACACAAAAGAAGATATTTTGAAGAAAGCTGCAAATCTATTTAACCATTGACTTCTATAGTATTTTTTTTCTACTATGGAGGTCAATGTTTACAGGTTTTTAGTTTTTTTTTTTCCAGAATAGCCTCTTTTGTGTTCAACAAAATAAACTCATAATGGTTTTAAACCATTTGGGGAGTAAAATGTGAGTAAATTTTCATTCTTGGGTGAACTATCCCTTTAAGTTGGAAAACACCAGAATTCTTAAGTAGACCCTTTTCGCAAGACAGATGATGCATTTCATTTGTCATCTTAATCCTCAAGTTTTTAATATTTAGATTTATTTAAATAGCATGTTTATTTATTTGTTTTAATGACATTTAATAAAAACAACTTCTCAATGACATCACATGTACTGGACCTGCTACACATGTATCACTATTTTTTTGAATACAAATTTTACTGTAACGGGTGCTGTTGTTTTGCTCCAGTAATACCTTTAGAGAACACAGTAGTAGTCAAGACATCCATACAAAAGCCTTGGTGTGGAGTAGCAGAACTGCAGTCTGTCCAGGCTGACACAGGTTTAGGCCATCTGCGTGTTCTTGATGCCCCTCAACTGGACCTTCCAGAAAACTCAGAAAGTTAAAACCCATTACACCTTTTATCTGCTACTATACAAAGTGTAATTTAAGCATTAATTTCTCACTAAATACATATTTGTTCCCCAAATACTGTCACATAGTATAACATCACAACATGATTTCACAATAATAATATCAATATAACAATATAATATCACAACATGGCCTAACAATCAATAAACAAACAGATTAGAAAGAGAATATCACCAACCAAAGCACCAAGAAGATTTAACAGATAGCTTTGTTAAAGGTAAAGTAAACTTACATGGACAAAGCCTTTTCCATTTAATGCTGTGCAAGTTAGTGCGTCTCTGGAGTAAGTTACATGTCTAAAAGCAAAAACAACAACAACAGTGAAACGACAGCAGTTCACTTTGTAATAATAACACTAATAATACAGCGTATAAAATGGATATTGTTTTATAACGTTGCTCAGTAACTTTAAACTGCGTTTGGAGTTTATCGCTTTGAATTTGCCATAAAAACGCTCATTTAGACTAACGTTAAACATGTGACATTACCTTGAGGTTAGCTGCGTCACCGGAGCGCAAACAAGACTAAAAACAAACTGGAAAGTTTTAAATGCTTCAAAATTCGAAACACTACACCAAGTCACATTTAAGATACACTGTGTGTAAAACAAAATCGGGGGGTAAATAAAACATTAAAGCATCTAAAAACAGGTCAGGTGTTCGTAATTAAGTGAAGTGAAGCGCTGCGCGTGGCCGCGTGCGCCGAGTCCTCCGATACCATGGTAACCAAACATGTTGAATATTGGGTGAAGCCATGACGTTAATTCAACATACAGACCATGATAAAAAAAATGTCAACGTTGATTTGTACAAGGATTTCTGTAACTTTTTTTCAACCATTTATCATTCAACATTGTTTCAACATTAAAGCAACAACTGACGTATTTTCAACCACATTTCAACGTTGAAGCCTTGTCATATGCAGGCTGTTTTTCAACCGTTCAACATTAAACGTTCTATCAACATTATTTCAACGTTCAAAACACATCTGACCTTATTTCAACCATATTTCAACGTTGAAGGTCGGTCGTGTGCCGGCTGGGTACACAATGACTGCTATAGGGCTATTAGAAATTTAAGGAATTGCAAAGAGAAAGAAAATATGAAAGAAATGTGTTGGGGTTAGAATTTGGAAGCTGACAAGGCCGAAACAACACGTTTAAGTTAAGTTAATAACTTAAAAACAATGTTCAAAAATTCAGTTTTTGTTTTTGTGAATCCACTAGAGGCCACTGTGTTTGCTTTTTGAGATCTCAAATTTCTCTAATGAGTGCCATTTGTGCCTGCTGTTCTTGCGTAAACCCACCAGAGGCCGCTGTCGAATGGCTGTTTGACTAATTGTATGACTGACTGTCTGACCGATCGACTGACCCATGTTCCTCCTTCCCTAAACCCAACCAACTGTATTGATTGACCCGCCCACCCACAACCAACAGTTTTAAAAAGCAATCCAGAAAAAGAAAAGCCCTCATCTGATTTTTACCATGTTTTCAGAATTTACCACATTCCCACCCTGTTATTTACTCGTTTATTTTATTTTTTGGCTTCTGTTTTTGTCTTACCTGCTTTCTGGAATCGTTCTTTACTGGACTCAAACCCCGTTGTCACGGTCAACTCCTCTCTGCATCTAAAGTCCGCCAACGTACATGGCGAGCTACTGTAGCTGGGCAAACTGGTAACAGCAAGAAAGCTGTTCATACTGAGATAAGCAGTGAGCTGGTAAGCGCAAAAAGGAACATACCGCCTGTAGCGGTATTTTTAAAAATAGAATACAGCCATACGTACTTCTGGCTACATAATTCATCTCCAGAAATGTATATAGGCCTACATTTTCAGAATGAGCCTGTGTTGGAAAATTCACTACCCAAAAAATCTAACACAAAAGAGAAATCAAAATGATTTCAAAAACTGGCATCAGACTCACTGTCCCAATCCAATATTTACAAATCACTTACAAAAACAAGCTACCATAATTTAAAGGACGTTTAACGGTCACATTTTATTTAGATGGTCTGTTTGTTCAATCTAAGTTACATTGCATCTGCATGCCAACTAATTCTCATTAGTTATAAGTAGACTGTTAGGGTTAGTGTAAGTCAGAGGTGTCCAAACTTGGTCCTGGAGAACTGATCGGTCTGTTGGCTGCAAATTGTGCAAAAAGCAGTGCAGTTTTTGGCAAAAATGTTGCCACAAGCACAATTTTTCATGAGCCTGAGTTGCATGTACCTCTATTAGTGTAAAGAGATGGATAGTAGTTGTTGGAGCGTGGGTAACCTTCACCCGGGCGATGTGATAGGGCCGTCTGTCTTCGTGCCATGACAAATGAGAGGTGACGCTGCAGTGTAGTGGGGAATCATACAGGCTGAGCTGGGCTAATGTACCACCACTGGAAACAGGTGGCTGAGGAGTCCCAAGAAATTTTGGGTCACCTTCACACAGGGGGTCAAGGTTTGCTTGATTTGCTTCGGAAGTTATTCCTACACCACCAACACAATCAAAACATGTCTTAAAAAGTAGCTATCTAGTGTATTATTAGTTTTTTCTCCCCTTGTCTTTCTGCAATGCGTAAGTCTATTTGTTTTTGCGATTATTTTAGAACTTCTGATTCAGTTGCCAACATGGACGAAATGACTAGGAATAATAAACAGTAGAAAATGGTCAAACCACAAACTATTCTACAAACAAGTGTGTTCATGACTATACATAAAAAAGTACAATACTATAATAAGAAAACATCAGTTTGCCATGATCCAGCAACATAACATACGGTTTTAAAATCTAAAAATCAATGGTAGTGAATGAGACCGAAGGTCTTGAGATAAAAAGATTCAAATGGCTGCACCCACTCATATGTTAAGAATAAGTTCAATACACTAGGTAGTAAAAGATATATATCAACAATAAATAAAAATAAATAACAGCTGATTTAACTATTTCTACCATATAATTTCGAAGTCAATATGCTCTAGAGCAGGGGTTTTCAACCTTTTAGGACACATGCCCTCCCAAGTTTGCCCAATTTCAATCCCCTCCCAACCTCCCCCCAGCCCTCTTGCGAACCAAAATTATAATGCCTGTGAAAAAATCATTCACATATTAATTGCTGCATTTAAAGTGCAAACTGAAGCATAAATATATAGCTTATTTGATTCAGTGTGATGGCTGAGCCTGTTTCTGTAAGGACAACATGCTAATCCGTGGTTGTATTCCTGACACATCTAACTGTGTGAGCATTATTCAAGTAAATAAAACGTAGTCCCGCGGATGTTTCTGGAGACCACGAATTATGTAGTCGGAGGTACGTACGGCTGCATTTCATTTTGTTAAGCGAACGTTACGGGGCGGTATGACACCGTTCCTTTTCGCGCTTACCGGCTGACTGCTTACCTCTGTGTGGAGGATTTTCTAACCAAAACCTGTTTGTTCCCTTAGCTTGTCATGTACGTTGGTGGACTTAAGACGCAGAGAGAAGCTGACGACGATGACATCCGGCTTCGAGTCTGGGGAAGAGCAGTTCCAGAAATCAGGTAACATAAAAACAGAATCCAAAAAATAAAGTGAACAAGTTCATATAAGGATGAGAATGTGGTAAAATCTGAAAACGTTGTAAAAATCAGATGAGGGTAAATTGTTGGTTGGGTTTAGGGATGTAAGCGAGTGGGGGAGTGGGTCAATCTGTAAAATTGGTTGGGTTTAGGGAAAGAGGAGGGTGGGTCAGCCGATTGATTGGCTGGTTGCCCAGTCAATCATTCAGTCAGACAGATGGTCGTTCGACAACAGCCTCTGCTGTTTACACAAGAACAGCGTGGGCGCGTACTGCACTCGAAAGAGACATTTGAGATTGGAAAAGCGGAAATGAATGCAAAAATACGTACCTCCCGAGACGTATTCTGCGGTTTCTAGAAACGTCCACGAGACTACTGTACGTTTTCAGAATGAGCCAGGGTTGAAATTTACACACACGGCTTTCAGTAAAGGACCACACACATCGCGAAATGTAGAAGTTTTTTTTTCTTTCCTTTCGAAGTGAAGTTTATTTATAAACTAATTTCAAGAGGATCAAGTGATTATGATTGAACACGGCTGGTTCTGCATTTTCATGTATGATCCACCAATCAGGCCATTCATAACCCACTATAAAGAGCCAGGGTTTTTCACTACAGTCATCTTCGATTTGAACAATCCCCCTTCCACCCCTACCTCTTCACCTTTGCCTCCATAGGGTTAGCACTGTTGCTTCACAGCAAGAACGTCACCGGTTCTAGTACTTTAACAGGCCGGCGGTCGTTTCTGTGTGTAGTTTGCATGTTCTTCCCGTGCTCTCGTGGGTTTTCCCCGGGTCCTCCGATTTTCTCCCACATTCCAAAAACATGCACTACAAGTGAATTGATCAATCTAAATTCAGCAATCTTGTCAATCTCTCATCTTGCAGCATATCTCTTCATAGCATTCATTTTAGTCATGAGCTCTTGTCAAGGGGGGAGTTGTCGAGATCTACCTGAGCTTAAGGCTCCCCTCTCGCCCTGCAAACGGGAGGGAGCCCAGTGCTCAAGGATCTTTTGAGCTCAAGGGTCTCTCCCTGGACAGCATGCCAAACTTGCTTATAATCAATCATCAGCTAAGTGTGAACTCTTGAAGTGTGGTATTAAATTCCATTAAAACAACAGTCCTTACCAGACTCGCGTCCAATGCCCCAGTTTGTCATAGGGGCATGAATGAAATGTTAATGAGAGAAAGTGAAACTGCCGAACTGCAGTTAAAGTCGAAAAATTAAGCATGAAACAAAAATGAAATCCAAAATTACATGAAAAAACATGAAACTCTGCAGGAAATGTGGAAAACCTGGTGACGTAACATTCAAAAAGCACTTTGCATAAACACCTTAAATACATTATTGTCTTATTCAGATTAAGGCAAGTAACTAGATCACTGATGTTCATATTAACACAGACAGTAGTGTCTTCACCGGCTCACTAGTTTTACTTTAATTTACAGTCATTATTTTTTTTTAAAAGCACCCGGTCTATTTTATTTTTTATATATTTCACTCAAACATATTAACTCTACAGGTGCCTGATAGTTAGCTGTGGAACTATTGTTAATCAGATTAACTCTATTGAATGCATAAAAATCGTCATCATAATTTACTCGAATGCACACCCACAATTCTTGCGCCTCCCTTAATAAGTATTGGGGTCCCCCTAGTGGGTTGCACCCCACAGGTTGAAACTCCTGCTCTAGAAAATATATATAATCATTTAAAAACACTCAAATAACATCTAGGAAATGCAAAATGGTACAAATCAAAAAGCTTTAAAATAATGTTCAATTCTCAAATTAGTGAACTTTCCGGCTCTCCATAGTCTTAGGACTTGAGCCACTACTGTTGGGTCCAAAATGTTTTGCCACCGCAAACTAGGAGTAGATTTCTCATATTGATTTAGAAGTAATATTTCCTCGATGCTTAGAAACTGTGGCTTTGCAAACCACTGGAATTTCCAAACTGCCTGCTATTTGGACTTTGCAGCAGATGTAGCAGCGGACATGCTTCTGAATCCACCCGTCTTTACACTGATTGCTTTTGGAAGAGCACTATTATGATCTATAGCCTCTGTAATCATAAGTCATTTTGGCTTCATTTAATTTTTCCTAAACAGAAGCACATTAACTTGAATAACAAAACGGAATATAGGACTATTGTTAACTGATAAGAGTGCAGGATATTATATCATGCAAAAAACGCATTTTACACTCAAAATTTTTACACAAAATACTGCATAGTTACAACCTAGTTACTGAAAATTGGTAACTAGTTACAGTTACTAGTTACTTCATTCAAAAAGTAATGCATTACTGTTTAATGTCATTTTTGAGTTACTTTTCCAAAGAACATTTTATTGCTCCCATTAATGCATTTATAACATCACTTCAGTGCTGCATGAAAAATACACTGTTGATCAACTTCACATTTTTAATTAATTTGCATTTCCAAAACTAAAACACAAGGCAGACTTAAACAAAAAGTAATTTTTAAACACTATTTTATTCAAGTCAGACCAGCAGCAGAAAAATGAAACTATCACAAGGTGATAAACCAGCTGAATAATATATTCAGAAAAAAAAGCAAAAACTAAAGTTCAAAAAAAGTCATAAAGGTTTGTATTTAAACCTTAAACATGTTCCTTCACAGAGTATAAAAATAGTGACAATACACAACAAACACAAAACCTTTATGAGATTAATAAATGAAAGTAATCTGACGTATCATTCAGAATCAATTTGGTGAAACTCAGCACCAAAAAACTGCTATTATAGACCACCAATTAAATGTGTTATATCAACAATTCATTGAAAGTATGTTGTGTATATTCAAAGTGCAAAATCTGTTGTTTTATTCAGCTATAAAATTATGTGAAAGATGAAAATATAAATCACTGCATTTTTCTAAGCAATACAACACTATACACTTAAATAACGTGTTCTAAAATATAACAGAAATGTGTCACTGTGTCTACTAAATGAATTGATTTGGTTATACAAATAGCATGTGCTTATTTATTTAAACAACAAACTTAGTAGTATTAGTAATAGTATTTAATAATAGTAATGTAAGGCACATTTGGTCTAATGCACGTACACACTTGGCCTCTCTCTGCTTTCACTTTACTTTTGCCCATGGTGCCTCGTACACGTCTTCTTTACAGTGGTTGGTTGGCATGCACCAAAATTCACAACGTGTCACCACTGTAAACAGAATGATATAGGCTAGACTGCAGCCAAAATTAATTAATTTACCAAGTAATGGACAAACCCATCACATTGAGTTAATATATTTAAAAAGTAATGCTTTACAGTATTAGTCACTGTCAAAAGCAATGCGTTAACGCGTTATCGCCCAACAATGGTAATAACCCAACTTTGGCTTTGTACATATATGACCAAATTTTTTCCCAGCAGACCAAAATATACCAAAAAGACATAAAAATAAAAGTCCAAAGCTTGAAGTTCATTTCACATCCACACATTGATGCCTTTTGAGCATCAAACTAATGACACAAAAAGTATTACAAGAAATGTTTTATTCATCTGAAAGCTTCAATTTCAAATTCCAAATAATTTTGTACTACCTTGCTTTGAAAACGTCATCAAGTTGACATTTAACAGTGGCGTCAAAAACATGTCAAAAATCAATCACAATATGAAATTGATAAGTTAGATGTAAATCAAATTGATTTAGATGTCAAACTGATGTCATTTGGACATTAGGGTAATCGATTGACATTAAATCAACTTTTTTTAAGGTTATTTTGACATCAAGGTGCCCACTGCCCTGCAGGCACAGGACGTCAACATGACAACATATTGATGTTGTACCCCAACATACCCCAATATCATGGGACTTTGGATTTTATATGGAAATGAAAATTGGGTTGAGGTCAGAAATCAACGTCAGGCTAACGTCAGTGTCCAATGTCCAACCTAAAATCAACCAAATATCAACTTTGAGTCATGTTACACCTTGACGTTGTGGGGACGTTACCACTATGACATCTATCAAACATTGGATTTTGGTCACTTCCCAACACAACTAAAATCAACATCATTTGACTTCGTCATTGGACATAACGTTGTCCTTAGACGCTGGCTAAACATTGAATTTTGGTCACCTGACGTCATGACCTAAATCTAACCTAATATTGTATGTCTTATGATGTTGTGTGCCTGCTGGGTGGGTTTGCAGAGGCTGTTTCTTGCACAAAAAATTTCTCATCAAAAGACTCCAATGTATAATCACAGATATTAATTTGTTTGGACAGTATTTGTTTATTTATTTGTTTATATTTTGACTTACATTTCATCAATCACTGACAAGATGTTAACCTTCCTCCTGAAGACCCAAACTGTTATTCGCTTCCCCTGATTTCTAAAGGATGATGAATAATTCAGAAAGGTTTGTTGTCTTTCAGGTCCACTCAGAACTGCCCACATCTCATGTATAGGGTCTGCTGCAGATGCTGGCAGATCTGGAGTATAATGATTATCAAGTCCAAATTGTGCTCGCCAGCTTTCCAGTAACAAACGCGTGTCAGTGAGTGCCAGGGAATGCAAGCCAACAGGCACCAGAAATTAATACCAGCAACGGGGCCCCTCTTAAGGTCTAGATTCCTTTGGACGCTTAATGTTAGCATGTACCAGTGACTGGAAGTGATTTGGGTTTTTTAGAGTGTCCGTACACAGTGTGTGAGCGAGCGAGAGAAGCGTCAGTATGTGTGTGTGATGCAGTAAAGCCTGTCTCCTCTCTGCTACCATCTGAAAGTTCTTAACATAATCTCTTACCCCCCTGTTTGCACAGGGCTCCGAACAATAACATTTACTTAGAGTGGGATCTATCTAATTCAACCTATAATTATCTCTAGCCTCTTTTCCCAATAGTCATGGCTCCATTTTTTTCTTCGTTCGGATTGAATTATTAACATATGCAGAGAGTTGGAAGAGAATGCTGCTTAAGTTGTAATGGAAGATGTTTCTCTAGCAGTCAGGAATTGCTGTGGTCTGCAGAGATACGTCTATAAATCTCATCCAAAACAGCTTTTAAAAAGAATGAATATTTCAACAATTGCAAAAAAAAAAACAAAAAAAAAAAAAACATTTTGAAAAAAGTATTTATGATTGCTGATGATACTAATGTCAAAGAGATTTTTTTAAATATACATTTTTGTAAAATATATTTTTATTGCATATTATTACATTTGTATAATATTAATAATAATAATAATAATAATAATAATACATTTACATTTACATTTAGTCATTTAGCAGACGCTTTTATCCAAAGCGACTTACAAATGAGGACAAGGAAGCAATTTACACAACTATAAGAGCAACAATGAATAAGTACTAAAGGCAAGTTTCAGGTCTGTAAAGTCTAAGAAGGGAAGTGTTAGTAGTTTTTTTTTTTTTTTTTTTTTTGTACAGTTAGTTAGTGTGATATTCAAAGAGGCAATTAGGAAGTGAAGTGGAGACTAAATAGTTGAGTTTTTAGTCGTTTCTTGAAAATAGCGAGTGACTCTGCTGTTCTGATGCAGTTAGGGAGTTCATTCCACCAACTGGGCAGATTGAGCGTGAGCGTTCGCGAAAGTGATTTTTTCCCTCTTTGGGATGGAACCACGAGGCGACGTTCATTCACAGAACGCAAGTTTCTGGAGGGCACATAGATCTGCAGAAGTGAGTGCAGATAAGAAGGTGCTAGGCCAGAAGTCACTTTGTAGGCAAACATCAGAGTTTTGAATTTGATGCGAGCAGCAACTGGCAGCCAGTGCAAACGGACTAGCAGCGGAGTGACATGTGCTCGTTTAGGTTCATTGAAGACAACTCGTGCTGCTGCATTCTGGAGCAGTTGAAGAGGCTTGATAGAGTTAGCTGGAAGCCCAGCTAGTAGAGAGTTGCAGTAATCCAGTTTGGAGAGAACAAGAGCTTGAACAAGGAGTTGAGCTGCATGTTCAGATAAGAAGGGTCGGATCTTTCTGATGTTATAGAGTGCAAATCTGCACGATCGAGCAGTTCTAGAAATGTGGTCAGAGAAGTTTAGTTGGTCATAATAATAATAATAAGAATAATAATAATAAGAAGAAGAAAAACAAGAAGAAGAAGAGAAAGAAGAATAATTGTTGGTGTTCTCGGAATGAAAAAGGCAAATAATAATAATAATAACAACAGCAACAACAACAAGATGCTGATATCTGATCAAATACTGTGCACTTTTAAAGCAATTATCAATTTCCAGTGGTGGCAAGAGTACTGAAAAATCATACTCAAGTAAAAGTACCATTACTTGACCAAAAAATTAGTGCGATTAAGAGTATCTCCTGTAAATATTACTCAAAATATGAGTAAAAAGTAGCCCTTCTAAAAATACTCCAGAGTAGTGAGTATTATGCTGTGGAAAGCTGAAGCGTTTGCATGCAGTTTGTGCAGGGATGTGTAAACGTAACATTCTGTAGTGCATCAAGCTATTTCTCTCATGCACAAGTTTTCCCGCTTAAAAGGAAGACACACCCGGCTCTTCAGTTCTTAACGTTGAGCACCTGCCTCTTGAAGACTCTCTTGCATGGCCTTGTTCTGAGAGCACCCAAAAGGTGATCAAAATAACCAAAGCTATATATTTGTGCCTCGTAACATCTTCACGTTTCACATGTAACTTTCTATAGTCAAGCAGTGAGCAGATAAACACTGTAAAAGGATGCGTTTCCTCCGTGCTGAACTTGAACTCAGTTGCTGCGTCACTGCTGAAATGTCATCAAATGCACCCATGTATTCCAAAAAAGTTATAATAATAATAGTAAAAAAAAAGACATGCCAGCCGCAACTTTCATTTATTGAACAAAGTAAAGTTCTCACCGGCTACCACTCTGGGACTTGTTTAATGGTTTTGATTGTTGTGCACTCTACTTATGTTCAGTTTTGGCGGAGGATTAGTTTTGGCAGAGATTGCGTTCTGATAAATTTTCATTTCCCATTTTTCTCACGTGAAAGCCGAACTATTTCATGTCCTTCCGCCTCTCCCTCCCATTGGCGGAAGGATTTTTTTCTCTTTTTATTTGAGTTTGACTTGACAGTGCATTTAGACCCAATCCCAATTCTACCCCTTAGCCCTTCCCCTTACTCTTCGTTTTGCGCATTCACATGAAGGGGTAGGGGTGTTCCAATTCTCTTCAGCTTAAAGGCATAGGGCTAAAGGGGAAGAGGTAGATACCCCTTCGAATGGTAACAACTGGCATTTAAAACAGCCAAAGAAGTATTGTAGGAGTCGCCACTGCGGGACTTATTTCTATGCCGCTTGTTTTTACAACACATATTTGGCAACAGCAATCCATCCAAAACTACTATTATATTTGTACTATTATTTGTACAGTTCACACTTTCTCCTAAGATTATTTCAATTCTTCTTTAAATGGAAGAGTTAATAACATCCAAAGCACTAATCAGAGGATACATTTATGTGCATTGATGTAGAGTTCTTTCAAAGTATTGTAAAAATACAAAAATACAAGACACTATAGTATTATGATTCAAAATATTAAGCCATTTTCATAAACCCTATCAAATATAAATCACAAATTACTACTTTGTATTTTAAATATGTATTAAATACATGTATCATAAATACTGCCCATCCCTTACTATATATATTCATGTAAATGTATGTAGAACAACCCTATACAATGCTTAATGAGTAGGCAGTCACGGAATATCCTGCAAATAACAATACTCAAAAAGCCCCGTGCATTTTAAAAGCTTATTTTCAGTCTCTGAAATACAATATAAAGTGCCATCAGATTCATGAAAACACATTATCCACCTCTGATCTGCAACAGAGATCTCAGTCGGGTCATGTGAACAAACACTACAGAATTACTGTGAAAATGTGAGCTTCTGCCAAACTGCTTTATTAACTAGACGCGTGACCACACTTCAAGTGACAACACACGTTGGCAAGCCGCAGGAATAGACATACAACAAGTTTGGCTTTTATTTGCTCGTTCTCTTTTTCCTCTAGTAGTCCTTCAGACATTAACCTACAGGCCCATTGTTCAAAATCCCACCAAGTTGGAAAAGTGACAGGTTTAATGTGCCTACAACAGCGCTGACCTGGCTCACATTACAAGAGTAATAATACTCTTGACAGGCCTATAGCTCCGGCGACCCGCAAGCACAGCAAACAAAACGCATGCTTCCAGAGAAGAAAATGGGAGGAAAGAGAGAGGCGGTGGGTCTACAGAGAGGCCACAAGGGGGAAAGAATGAACATGACTGTTGGGGAAGCCAAACCATCAAACTGTCAAGTTAAACACCACTCACAATGACTTCATAGTCTTTTGACAAAGAAATGCTCTGTTACTTTGTATAAAACATTAAAGAGTGTGCAATTTATTTCAAGTTAAATCAATTGTGGTAGCATTAATTGGGCCATTAATGCTAAAAAGCTATCTTTAAATTTAAAATGACATAGCATGTTAATAGATGATGCACAGCCCTTTTTCCCACACTTTGTCATGCGAAAGTGTAGCTTAAACTTTATTTACCTCTACAAAAAGTATTATTACATCACAGAAGTTCATCAAGAGCAATCCAATGCCTTTACTCTGTAAAACATTGTTACAACTGCATTATTATTATAGGTTAAATCATTTAATTTTCATTTAATTTTCTTGTTGGCTTAGTCCCTTTATTAATCCGGGGCCGCCACAGCGGATTGAACCACCAACTTATCCAGCACGTTTTTACACAGCGGATGCCGTTCCAGCTGCAACCCATCTCTGGGAAACATCCACACACACACATACTACAGACAATTTAGCCTACCCAATTTACCTGTACCGCATGTCTTTGGACTATGTGCAGGGAAAACCAGAGGACCCAGAGGAAACCCACGTGAACGCAGGGACAACATGCAAACTCCACACAGAAACGCCAATTGAGCCGAGGTTCGAACCAGCGACTTTCTTGCTGTGAGGCAACAGGACTACCTACTGTGAAACTGCGTCGCCCTATAGGTTAAATCGATAATCCAAAATGAACTAACCTGAAATCTAAAATTTTCAAAGATAACATTTTATTTTGTTGTTAATGTATTTATACGTTTTCAAGTTTTACTCAATTTAAATGATTTAAATGGAAAAAACACCACTTAACAGTATAAGTTGTCTATATGACAAACAACAATGTGTCAATTTCGAAATTTAAAACTTGAGATTCACCTGAAAGAATGTATAAGCTTCTGCAATTAGAGGGTTTAAATAGATCAAAATACTGAGATAATCCATTTTAAAGTTGTCTAAAGAAAATGTATATTAAAGCATATTAGTTTTGATACTGTACACAGTCTGCTGTAAGTAAGGCCCTGCTCGGAGATTGTGGATGTCAAGACCGGTGGAGTTAAATTGGTGCCATGACCCGGATTGAAGTAAGTTTCAGGGTGGTAAGTGTAGAGTGGAGAATGTAGAAGGTAAGTCTCCTTGTTAGATCGCCCACCTCACATGCTGAAATTGGTGGTTCTCGCTCAGATCCAGACTAGAGGGGTTACACAAGCGGTGATTGGTAGCCAGTGTAGACTGACTGTCACTGGACCACAGAGGATCCATGTGCAGTATTGTTAAATGGTCAGGCAAGTAATGGTCAAACACAGGTACATACATGAGAATCTAGAGGCGTAGTCAGGTCCCAGGCAAATGGTTGATGCAGGCAGCGGATAACAGAAAAGAACAAAAAGGCAAGGGTCAAACATGGAGAGACAAAAAACTTTGTGATGTTACAGGGTGATAACCAACAAGACTCAGCAATGAGTGTGTGTGAGGTAAATATATAGTCCATGTAATCAGTCTATGATTTGTTTCCAGCTGTGTGTGTGTGTGTGTGTGTGTGTGTGTGTGTGTGTGTGTGTGTGTGTGTGTGTGTGTGTGTGTGTGCATTTAGGGAGAAAGCTGGAACTGGCGTGTGTGTGTGTATGTGTGTGTGCGTGTGCGTATGTGTGTGTTTTGTGTGTGTCTGTGTGTGTGTGAGCGTGTGTAGTGCCAGAAGGAAGTTGTGGTTCATATGTTGGCAGAATTGTAGTCTGGGTGATAATGCATGTTTTCTAGCGATCGGCAAAAGTTAGATCGCTGGTGATCGTGGCATTGATGAATAATAATCTGACATGCTCTGTTTTTTGTTTGCTATAGACAATTCTTGCTGTTGTATTCTGCATCAGCTGGAAAGGCTTGATGATGTGGGGTGGGAGGCTGCCCAAGACCTGGACTGGAGTAAGGTTTGGGGTTGTGAGTGTAGAGAGTAGAAAGTAGGAGGTAAGCCCACTTGTTAGATCGCCCACCTCCCATGCTGTAATTGCTGGTTCTCCCTCAGATCCAGACTAAAGGGGTTGCACAAGTAGTGATCGGTAGCTAGTATAGACTGACTGTAACTGAAGGACGCTGGACAACGAAGGTGAGGATCTACGTGCAGTTTAATTAAATAGTCAGGCAGGCAATATTCAAACATAGGAGTAAACAAGGAAAATGCTTTATGATGTTACAAGGTGAAAACCAACAAGACTCAGCAGTGCAGTGGTTGTGTGTGAGAGGTGAATATACAGTTCATGTAATCAGTCTATGATTTGATTCCAGCTGTATGTGTACAATCAAGAAGAGAACCGGAACTGGTGTGTGTGGTGCCTGAAAGGAGTTGTAATTCATATGTAGGCAGAATTGAAGTCCAGGCAATAATGCATGTTTCCCAGCGATCTGCAAAGCCTAGATGGCTGGTGATTGTGACACTGATGAATAATGATCTGACATGCTCTTTTTTTGTTTGCTAAAGACCACTCTCGCTGTTGCATTCTGCATCAGCTGCAGAAGCTTGATGGTGTTGGGTGAGAGGCTGGCCAAGAGACCACTGCAATTCTCCAGCCTCGAAAGAACAAGAGCTTGGACAAGCATTTGAGCAGCATCTTCTGATATGAAGAGCCTGATAACACGCAATTGATCATTATGTTTAAAAGAAAGACATTTGCCATTACTTCCCTTTACAGTACTACACTGTAAAAAAAAAAAAAGCAAAACAACGGTTGTTTACTTACAGAAATTTACCGTAAAAGAACTTTTCAAATGTTAATTTCCGGTAAATTTCTGTAATTTACTGTGTTATTTTACGATAAATGTCTGTAATTTAACAGCCGTTATTTTATGCTTTTTGTCCGGCACCTTAGCTGCTGAAAAAAAGTAAAATAACAGATTTTTCTTTTTTTTTTTTTTTACCAGTGTAGCATTAAAGACATAGCTCATTCAAAAATAAAAACTGACTATTTACTCATCCTCTATCCTCTATCCTATTTACTATCCCAAACTATTGAGTTTCTCTATTTTGTTGAACACAAAAGATAATATTTTGAAGATATCTGAAAACCTGTAACCATTGACCTCTATAGAAAAAAACAAATAATGTGGAAGTCAATGGTTACATGTTTTTAGCATTCTTCAAAATATCAGAAGAAATAAGGTAAGACAGGTTTAGAACAACCAAAGGGTAAGTAAACGATGACTGAATTTTCAGCTTTGGGTGAAGTATACCTTTAAGTACCTTTGCTAGATTTACAATGTTAATGACTGTGGAAACACACCATAAGTCAGTGAAAAGGGCTTTTTGCTCAGGACTGCCAGTCTTCAGGGTGATGCAGGGCACAGACTGGGACAAATGGCTTGGTGTTTGCCGCCGTGCAGAAACAAGCAGCTCTTCTGTGTGTGGGCTAAAGAGGAGGGTGAGAAGCGGGACGGCCTGCCGCTGTCCCCGACCTGCCATGTTTGGATAAGGCCAGCAGAACATGTGAAGGAATCAGCATGAGGCATCACACCTGGAGGAAAAGACAACTAAACCCAAGCCCTGCTTCACGGCTCCGGCTCCAGCCAGTCTAGCCAGCATCTGGAAGTGATATCAGGAGACATACGGCCTCCATCCTTCAGCGCTGCTTTACCTTCATAATGTGAGAATTGGGAGAGCAAAACAAAATAAAGTGGGAACGTGTCAACATAAACCGCAACACTCCCTTCTAAATAGCAGATTTGTACAACCAAGCAAAACAAAACAAGCGTGACATTTTTGGATTTGTCAAACTTGCAGTAAGCTTTTCATGCCGTAGCCAGATTCATAAAGATGTCACAGAGATGTCAAGAGATTCCCAAGAATTGGCACACCTGAAATCACATCTAACCATGGCCGTGTCTTTTCTGCATTAGTTAACAGAGCTGTAAGCCAGTTGAGATCAGCTGTCTGGATGTATTTTCCTAACTTAGTGCAGGGCAGGTCTAACCGAGGACCCTCAAGTGATAAGGTGCATGTTCTGACTGCTATAAGATCTTGGTTCCTCTGTTTGTTTATATGGGGGCTGATCACCCAAATACTCCTATTTCTGATCCTATTTACACTCGGTAGAGGTTACACTTACATTAATCTGGCATTCCAGAAATGTTCTCATCCACTCAAATCAGCTTACTCCACATGTGAAAATTCTAATATAAGCATATGAGATGATTCAGAGATCAGACATAATACATTTCTCAAGTTGTTCTTGTGGGATGATCAATCTGTTTGCAAAATATCCCAGCACTTAAAGTCAAGGGCGCTATCATACACCCAGCGCAAAAAGACACAAGATGCGTTTGGCGTCATTTGTTGTTATTTTCAGCCCAGCCCAACCCTATTTTTCACGTTTTGCGCCACATTGTTTTAATAACAAATTCATTTACTCCACTTTGTGGACTCATGTGTGTTTCAGTCTAAAAAGGAGGTGTTTAGGCACATTGTTTGCGCATTGCTATTTTGAGGAACTGAAGTAGGCCATGCCATAGACCAACTGAAAGCTGGTCTAAAGTCTTAGTTATACACCTGTGCGGGTCCAAAACATGTACACATTGCTTAATACTCACAGGATTTAAATCACCACTTAAATATCCTTATATACTGTTACAAAATTATTGTTTTCTACAAACATATAAAAACCCCTACCTCCATGCCTTCTTCATGGTAGGGGGCTTTTTCAGTTTATTAATGACTGTTTGCATCTGTATAATGTTATTATAATTATTAGTAGTTTTTATTATATGCACATCTATATTTGTTTTCATAGAAACAAGTTTAGATTTTCCACTTTTCAGGTTTTGGAGACGAATGCATCACCATATGGAGCATAAGAATAAGACGCGTGTTTGGATATAACTCAGTTTTTTGACCACACTTCATTATTACTGTTCATTTATTTGTTTGCTGAAATTAAGAACTGAATTTAGAAATAGTTTTGAAACAAATATTTGCGCTTAACAAATGAAATTAAATATGTAGGCAAATGGATGTCTTCAGTGGAGTGTGTACAACACCGTTTCTTATCCAAAAAAAAGAAGTAGTAAACAGAAAAAGTAAAGAGTAAGTAAAGAGGCCGAATGGAGGAGGCTCGTTCTTTATCTTTGTGCTGCAGATGGTCTGTTTAACTGTTTTTTCGCCAGTCAAGCTTTCAGTTTTAACACTTACAAAGTATCCCATGTAAATAGCAAATGTACCATATTTTGGGACGCAACTGACTCTTAGGGCCCTATCATACACTCGGCGCAATGTGGCGCAAGGCGCGGCGCAATAGTCTTTGGCTAGTTTCAGCTTGGCGCAAGAGTCATTTTGAGGCGTTGCGCTACGCTGTTTAAATAGCAAATGCATTTGCGCGTTTAAATGTGCTCCCATAGGCGTTCTGGTCTGAAAACGAAGGCGTTCTGAGGCGCACTGCTGGCGCGTTGCTATTTTGAGAAACTATAATAGATTTTTCATTAGACCAAAACAAACCCAGTCTAAACTCCATCGCAGAGTTACGCCTCGCTTACACATTGCTTAATACGCACAAGAGAGCAATAGGCAAATATCTTTACATATGAAAAAATGTAAATATTAAGGATATATATATAGGATATAATAAGAATAGATATAGAATATAAATATAAAGGATTAAAATATTACAAAACATATTATTTTCTAGCCTACATAAATATGAAAAATCACTGCTTTTATGTCTTCTTCATCTCGGGAGGCTTTTTCAGTTCATTCATAACAATTTGCTTTTGTATAATGTTATTATTATTAGCAGTATTATTTATTATATCCATATTCATATTTGTTTTATTAAAAACTGTTAACTGTTAACTGTTTGCTAGTGAAATGCTCATTTTTTCCACTTAGACTTACTTTGTGTCCTGTAAATAGTGAATTTGCTCTTGGCGCGACGCAGCTGGCTCTTTAAGGGAATGGGAGATGAGACTCTAATTGGTTTATTCTCAAAACACACCTATAACTCATTAAGAAAATAAACTCAACCCTTTTAGACCATGCGTCACGGTGCAAAGCAAATTTTCCCATCCTTAAATTAGCAAAAATGCGTTCTAACACGCCCTTAAAGCGTTTGCGCCCTGCGTTCTGCGATCTGCGCAAGGACCGTCAAAATAGAGCCCTTAAAGGGATTGGTTAAATGCATGTTATACTTAAAACACACACTAATTTCATTAAGATAATAAGCACAACCCTGTTAGACCATGTGCTGGGGCACAGAGTGTGTGTTTTTTTTACGTCCTTAAAATAGCAAAAGTGGATTTGCACCATGCACTTTAGACTTTGAGCCTAGATTGTTAATAAAGAATAGAGCCCTTTGTCAATTACCACAATATCCTTGAAGCAAAAATGTCCAAAATGAAACTGTTGAATTATTTTGCCAAAGGACAACAATTCTTATTTAACATAAAAAAGAAGAACACATGATACCATACTGTACAACTTTAAAAATTAATGTGTATAGTATGTCACATGACTGTATATGCATCATTGTTTTAAAATAACACCTTCACAGTTCAACATAAAAAATAAAAAGAAAGAAAGAATGACAAAAGAAAGGAAAAAAAGAAAGAAAGTACATCAATTGAGGAAAGCAATTTTAAAAAGCTTGCAGGATTAAAGAGTATGGATAAAAAAAAACTATCCGTGTGTATTTAAGGTCAAACCTCAAGAAAAAAAGCACGTACTGTATCTGTAAAAATTTAAATAAAATGCAATGTAAATGTATCCTCTCTAAACTGTAAAAAAACTTAAAAGCCACCGTATCTGTTTCCTTAGTGGAAAGATGAATTTTGTTGACCTCAGATTATTAAAGGGACTAAGCCAAAAAGAGAATCAATGAACGAATGCACATATACAGTGCTCCGCATAAGTACACCCCTCACAAAACTATATTTTAAAATCATATTTTTAATGTGAAGCTCTACAATATTATACTTGTGAATATACATTAGATTAGTCAGTACTGGGGCCAAGGCGAGGCAGTGGCGCAGTAGGTAGTGCTGTCGCCTCACAGCAAGAAGGTCGCTGGGATACTGGTTCGAACCTCGGCTCAGTTGGCGTTTCTGTGTGGAGTTTGCATGTTCTCCCTACGTTCGTGTGGGTTTCCTCTGGGTGCTCCGGTTTCCCCCACAGTCCAAAGACATGCAGTACAGGTAAATTGGGTAGGCTAAATTGTCCGTAGTGTATGAGTGAATGTGTGTGTGGATGTTTCCCAGAGATGGGTTGCGACTGGAAGGGTATTCGCTGCGTAAAAACTTTCTGGATAAGTTGGCGGTTCATTCCGCTGTGGCGACCCCGGATTAATAAAGGGACTAAGCTGACAAGAAAATGAATGAATGAATGAATGAATGAGTACTGGCGCCAAATCTGGAGCTTATCTAACAAAATAACTTATGATAACAGTCCAAAGACTTGTCACTTAAATGTATATGTTGGAGAAAAATAAAAAATACAAATTTTAAAAAAGAGGAATAATCAAGAAAAGCAAAAAAAGTAGAAATCTTAAGGTTTGTAATTTTTTTGTGCAATATTTTGCTTAAATATAATTGTATTATCTTTTAATTTCTAAATATGTTTTATGACTAAAATGTAATTTTAAAGTACATCTACTGTAAATAGAGCTTCTCATACAATCCCAGCATCTTTTGCAGCATAAACACTGGGGCTCATGGGTTGCATAAAAGAAAGTGCTTCTTCCTTGTACAATATTCTGTTTGTATGTTTTCATTACACTGAAGATTTCTTGTGTAAGGCGAGCCAGGTTTTTTTTCTGTCATAATTTTTTTGTCGTATTGTAATGTCAGAGTATATTTCACACCATAGAAACAGTACTGTTGCCATGCAAGACTTTAACCAGTTTAAAAGGAGAAATAACTTCATTAAAATTCCAGCCGTGACCTTGGTATCATCTCCACAAAAGAGGAATGTGCATTTGCCTTTCAAACATTACGTTTTGTGGGAGGATTGGAACAGTTGAAAAGAGAGAGAGAGAAAAAGAATTGGTACAAAGAAAAGCACAATGCAGGAATATATTTAATAATTTCATGCCTTCCCACTGCTTTTCGACAGAATTACAACAAGGGAGATGTGAGCAGAATCGGTGCAGTGTTATAAAAATAATCCTAACTCATTAAGCAGACAAACTGGACAATTATCAAAAACAGTTTACAAATAGAAGATGATTAATTGACTCATCAGTATTTACATTTAGAGCTAATTAATTAGACAGCTGTCTAGTAAAAAAAAATGTTATTTTCTGAATATTTTACTAAAATTATTTGCTTTTCAGTACAAATATTGATAAACTCTACAAACAAGATCATTTACTTGAAAAACAACTTCATTAAAATAAAAACATCTCGAACAATTTTGATGTAATAATGCTTGACATAAATAAATATCTATTTTATTTTATATGCGATATACAATTCTGGCAAATTTTTATGATGTATTGCACATTTTCTGTGCATTTATTCCATCTAATTTAGATCTACAGTAATTCAAAATTAAGTGTCGTCAGATAAGAGACGTACTAAATATGCAATGCTGTGGATCTCCAGAGTCTGATCTTTGATTGACAATGTCATTATTTGAAGGTTGGCTTCAAAAGAGGCTTTGCAAGTCTTGCAGGTCAATATCTCATTAACATATACTCAGACTATACGCAGAAAGTGCTGAAGAACCACGACGAAGTCAGTGCGGTACTTTTTCTCTCCACTTGATGGTGCAGCAGATGATCCTGTCAGAACAAGTTCATTGTCACACATCCACCTTCACCTGATACTGACAACAGACCAATATATGATGAAACCCAGGGCACAACTTTATATATATACATATGTATATATAAGTACATATACATTATTCTGGCCAAAATGAAAAAAAAAATAATAATAGACATACTGTGGTAATTTTTTTGCTCTGTTAAACATAATTTGGGAAATATTTAAAAAAGAAAAAAAAAATCAAAGGGGGCTAATAACTCTGATTTCAACTGTATATATTTTGAAAGGGAAAAGATCAGATGCAAAAGCTTCCCATCAGACATTTTTGTCTAAAATTAGCATTTGTAGGTCCAGTAATGTCACATTTAAGGCAATACAATGAAACTATTCTCTGCCATAAATGTGAAACTGCTACACTGTAAAATATTTGACCTTAAGTTTACAGTAAATTACTGGCTAATAATTGTATTACTTTTACTGTAAGGTACTGTATGTAAATTCACAGTAAATTACTGTGAGGTAGTTAATAATAACAATAATTTTGTATATATTTTCAAATATTAAAAAAGTGCCGGTATTGGCATAAAAGTTTATACATTTTAATTTATATGTTAAATAAAATAAATAGTGTTGGAATTCCTATAACTCACCTGCAAACGTTATAGCCCTTTATACAGTAATTGGCTGCAATCATGATGCCTGCCTCAATTTCACAATAAAATTCTGAGTACAAATTAATTCACAGTTAAATCCTGTCAAGTGATACTAATGTAATTTAACATGGAAAATTACAGTAATCTGTTGTGAAATTCTCTGAATTTTTACAGTGTATAGAGAGGAGCCTGAGAAAAATTTTCATTAAAAAAAAATTCAGATGGCACAAGGATTATGCATCTGGTCAGGCTTTTACTGAAGGATATGTTTATATATATTGTGCCTGATTATATAACATTCTATTCTACAAAAATTGTGAAAAGGTACTATTTTATGGCTATTTACAGTCTTTTCGGAATAATAACACTGAACTACAAATCAAATTACAAGTATCATTTTGTTGCAATATATCAAAAGCTGAATAAATAAAGGTCACACTTTACAATAGTTCATTACTTAATGTTAATTAGTGCATTTACTAACATAAACAAACAATAAACAATACATTTACTACTGTATTTGTTCATGTTAGTTAACATAATGAAAATACAGTAGTTCATTGTTAGCTCATGTTAACTCATGGTGCATTAAGTAATGTTAACAAGCATGGACTTGCATGGATGTTAATAATGCATTAGTAAATGTTCAATTATGATTAATAAATGCTGTACATGTGTTGTTCATGATTAGTTCATGTAAGTAAATGCATTAACTAATAAACCTTATTATAAAGTGTTACCACATTCTATAGATAGGCATAAAAGAAAAATCAATAATACTGACCCATATTTTTGTCTGTTGCCAAAAATATACCTGTGGAATACAATGCCTATTTTTGTGGTCCATGCAGGGTCTCAATTATGGACTGATAAAAAACATTCCCCAACCCCTCGCTGTAAAAACGTTTAATAAAAATAAATAAATAAATAATAAATAAATAAATAACACAAATAAATAAACAAACAAATAAATAAATAAATAAATAAACTTTTATTACACCACTAAAAAAATGTTTGGATTGCATTTTTTAACTCCTAATGTCCCTAGTTAACACACTTAATGCATTTTGGTTGATATGTCAGTTTATGGTAAAAGTGCCAGAATTAATACATATACTATGAAAAATCTGAAATTATGAAGTAAAAGACCAATTTATTTAAAAGAATATTCAAAAAAAAAAAACATTTTTGAATACTAAATCACCTTAATTTTTGAAATATGCCATAAATTATTTCAGATTCTCATTTTACACGTTTTTTAAAATATTTTTTTTTAACAATAAAACCAAAATCAATTGTAGTAGTGCAACAGGATTATGTTTGTTTGTTTGTTTGTTTGTTTGTTTGTTTGTTTGTTTGTTTGTTTGTTTGTTTGTTTGTTTGTTTGTTTGTTTTTGTAAACCAACAGTGCTGTATAGTGTAGACCATTATTTAAAAATCATTATTTATTTAACTTTGCAGTCATTATTTAAAACAGTAAAAACATGGTCAACCATTTGATAGTCAAAGGAATAAAACAACATTAAAAAAGATATTCAGATCCAGACTTTGGAGCTAGAAATATAAATTTATATAAATATAAATTTAATTTAAATATAAATTTAATATATATAAATATAAAAACCCTTTAAATATATGCAAATTAGATCAATATCAATTAATATTGCCCTGTTTATGTAACAAAATATTATAGAAACATTTTAATTATAAGTTCAATTAATAATAAGATGTTTGCAGTTCTTAATGTAATAATTAAACTGTGAAAATAACATTTAAATAACTGGTAATAACTATTCATTTTATTATTACTATTTATATTTTACCTGCAGTGTCTTACCTTAATGAAATCACAGTATAGATTTATCATTCAATTTAAATTCATGAAGGTCCATTGAGAGAAAGTGAAAAGCAAACAAGAGCATAAACACTGTGTGCGCTTTCAAATCTAAACACAGAACAATTATTTGCAATTAGATTACAAACAGTGTAATCTATCTGATGCAAACAGATGTGAATTTGTTCCCAAGCTTATAGAGATTTATTCATATGAGCATTATTCATGCTTCATGTGTCTAAAAGTGCATCGTTACCAAACCAGCTTTATTGCATTTTTTTGAAGAGAAACACGCTTTATATTAAATAAATCGCAATTTAAATATTAAATTGTCATATATTTTAAAAATAGGTTTTATTCTGTATTTTTTAGATACATATTATTGTAATTTTTTTAATTAATAATATTTTAATAATTACTTTTCACAATGTATATAATTCAGACATTTCCCAATTTTTTTTCCTTTTAAAATCCACAATAAATAAATAAATAAATAAATAAATAAATAAATAAATAAATAAATAAATTCTTCCAATTTTACAGCCTTATTTTGGCCTTCTCCTGTCCAGGACAGCACGAACTGTATATTTTTATAAGAGTGTGGAGAGAGAAACGGCCTAATGTAAAATCAGAGTTCACCCCCACATACAGTAGTGCACTTGAAGGACAGCAACAAAGCATCAAGTGCACATACGCACAATAACCTTTTATAATTGAAAACTGAAATTGCCCTCCTTTATAAAAACGGGCTCCGGTGACCTCCGACTGTCCATTCTGGAAACTAGCACTCAACACGACACAATGTTAACTACAATACAAACCAATAGAACAGTTGAGCTGTCGTATAAAAGCATCAGAAACAATGGGATGCAAATGTTCAAATGTCTGTTTCGCTCAAATTTGAACAAGAACTAGCAATCTTGATACACGTGCATTTGGAAGTTTTAAGGGATAGTACATCCAAAAATGAACATTTGAGTTCAGATGCAAAACCCTCTCAATCCATCTGACCTCGTTTTTTTGTAAATGAGCATTTTCTATCAGGCTCCTCTGATTAGGTTCAGAAGTTTCAATTTAATAGATTATGATAAGTTATTAGCTAGTAAAAATAGCTTTCTTTCATAAATTTCACTTTAGACAATTCTTTGTCTTTTAACAAGTTTTTTTTTTTTTTTTTTTTGCGTCAAAATCAGCTAAATCCATTTCTGCCTTTTTTTTTTTTTTTCCAAAAAACTCTAAATCCACCTATTGGGACAAGACATTGTAATTAGTTGAAAAATCACTAAAGATGCAATTACAAATTATTTTACCAAACACAAACCACCTAAAATTAAAAATATATAAATCTGTCAAGTAAGTGGCGGTTCATTCCGCTGTGATAAAGCAGGGAAAAGCAGAAGGAAAATGATTGGATGAAATCTGTCAATAAATGCATTAATCAATAACATTAAAATTGACATTAATTAAATCTCAACAATCTGTTGTCATTTCTAATGTTTGGGATTTAGATTTAATGTAAGTAGAGCAATGTAAATGTTACAAACATTGTGAACTAAGCCGGATAGATTAAAATATTGTAATGTAAAGACATTATGAAACATTAATATCTGTGCATTGTCCATTAATATAAAAAAATGAATATAAAAAGCTAATCAGATGTATAGGTAATATGAAGTAATACAAATTATGTATATAGCTTTTTACATTATATTTATAAAAAAAAAATTGCTTACATTAGCAAATAAAACAAAAGGTAGGCTTGCTGGGCAAAAAGGGGATGCCTCACAGACAATTTTAGAAACTGTCATTCATTCATTCTCACCATAGTTAAGGTCTTGGTCTCTTGTTTATCCCCAGATCATCGATGTGGAATAAAAGAATGGCATCTTAATCAGTCTTTTGTGAAAGGGAGTTGCTGTTTAATGTATAGTAAATCGGGCCCATCCACTGAATGCATGCTACACTTCTGACTGTACGGTGTGTTTCCTTTTTATTATAATGCACAGAGTTTTGAGATAAGGGAAGTTTTCATTTGCCATTCACTGATAGTCGGACAGGCTCATCCAGTTCATCAAGCTCCATCTTTTAAAATCGAAAGCGGAATAAAACAGTCTCCTCATAAAATGCAGCTACATTGAAAATATGATTCGATTCGCACCTTCTGATTGGTTCTCGGGATATATCGGCTTTTGCTGTCAAAGGCAAGTGGCGTTTAGCAGCTTTTGCCAACAAACTGTCATTTATGAATGCGCTGATGCTGATTCAGATGATTTGAAGCAAATCTATTTGTTGATGCCTAAAGCATTCACTAAATGTCATTATCTCATTTTTGGCAGAAGTGGCGTTTACGGCTTTTGCATCTGAACTCTTCATATGTACTAGTACTTGAGATAAGCATGTGTATACTTTAGCCATCTCTTTCAAAACGTTTACTCATCAGCATCCTAAATCAAGTTCAGGCCATTACTTTGCTGCAGTAATTCACATATAAAACCGGGTATTAGGTATCGACAAACAATGTTAGTGATGACAAAACTTCTGACCTTAAATGGCGGTTAATTAACAGTGGCTTTGGGAAACACCAGGTTTGTGACAAGTGGAGGGGTGAGTAAATGATGACAGAATTGTAATATTTGGGGGAAATATCCCTTTAAGAAACGATTAGCCTCAATAGCACAGTGACCTCCTCTCAGCGACTTTGTCCATTTGGTTTATGACCCAGAGTCTCTGAGGGAGCAGCACAAGGAGAAATGCTATCCAGAGTGACATCCAAAACCCGCTGGTGTATTTGTTCCTTCCTGTTTGCTCACACCTGTGTGTTCTCAGTTATGATGTTATCAGAGCCCTGCACCTGCTGCTCAGGTGGAGCTCACCAGCAACATAAACAAAGAGTTATTAATATCTATCACAGAATTTTTGTAAAACTTGATACCCAGCTGTCACATCAGCTGAAAGCGGCTGTTCTTCATCCTTTTGAAGGGCAAAGCTGGGCTGTAAAACATGATAGGATCAGAGTAGGTAATGGAGGATTGAAAAAAAAAAACACGCAGCTTTTTTTCAGCTATTGTTTTGCACATATATTTGCACATACAGACTCTGAGGACTTCTAGGAAGAAGCACACAGACACACCCCTGTCGAGGAATCTCATGTTCAGACTGGCAAAAGATCAAGTGTGTGAGATGTATTTGAGAATATACTGTAGATAGAAACACATTAGCTCTATACCTTTAGGGAGAATCTAAAAATACATTTAAAGTTGTGGTTCATCAGTCAGTGCAACCAGAATATGTTTTTTTTTTTTTTTTGTCAGATAATTTAAGGCAAGGCAAGTTTATTTATATTACAGATTTCATAATGGTAATTCAAAGGGATGGGGAGTTAGGACGATTATAAGGGCCCACACAGTTTTAGGGCACCCAGAGATTATATTAGGGGCCAAAACAAATTCTCCAACAACTTGCCTAATTATCTTAACCTGCATGGTTAACCAAATGAACCTATTTTAGCATTTAAATGTCACTTTAAGCTGTATAGAAATGTCTTGAACAATATCTAGTAAAAATATTACTTACTGTCATCATGGCAAAGATAAAATAAATCAGCTATTAGAAATAAGCTATTAAAGCTATTATGGGTAACACTTTATTTTGATGGTCCATTTGAGTATAAGTAGACTGTCTGCTTAATATCTGTTGATACTGCTCCTTCGACACTTATTTAACTGACTATAAAAAACTTTGCAAGTACATGACAACTTACACTAACCCTAACCCTAAACCCAACCTAACAGTCTACTTATGATCTACTGAGAATTATTTGGAATGTAGATGCAATGTAACTTACTGTAGTTTACCAAATGAACCATCAAAATAAAGTGTGACCCTTTTATGTTTTGTGTTTTAAATGTGTTGAAAAAATCTGCTCTCCATTAAACAGAAATTAGGGGAAAAAATAAGGGGGGGGGGTTAATAATTCTGACTTTAACTGAATATATGATGATATGGTTGTATTGCTACCTATAAAATTAGTCTTTGTTAGACAAAGGCTTTATGCCTGAAATGTTTACAATTCCATTTATTTTTGGTGCAACAAAACCCTGAACTTGCTAGAAGTTGTAGTAGTAGTAACATTAGGTTTACAATAAAAAAACTACCTATTTATTAATTAAATGATCCAGAATTATGTTAATATAATAACCTGCCTTATAAAATATTTTATAAGTACTAATTCTATATACATAATAAATATTGAAACATGAAACCATAATGTAGAGTATTTAACTTAAAACAAAACAAAACAAAACAAAACAAAACAAAACACATGCACACCCACATAATTATTACAAAATATTAAATATCAGAATTATGGGACTGTCAGTGCTATGGTTTTCATTCTAAATCATAAGATGAATTTTTATTTTGTATTTAAACAAACAAACAAATAAACAAAAAATGAATGAATTAAACCAATGAAATACAATAATAGAATACGATAATAATACAATAATTTCATTTCCCATTAGATTTACTACCTTTTTTCACAGTATATTTACTATACACAAAAAAAAAGAAAAAGATTTATTGGGTTTACTAATTTAAGGTAAGGGGTTGCAAACAAATTATATGGCGCAAATTTAAACAAACAAATTAAATTGAGTAACGTTCAACTTAATTTGTTTATTTAAATTCAGCCAATAAAAATGTTTGCAACCCCTTACCTTAATTTTTTTTTGTATATTTAATGAATCGGGCAACGCGGTGGTGCAGTAGGTAGTGCTGTCACCTCACAGAAAGAAGGTTGCTGGTTCGAGCCTTGGCTGGGTCAGTTGGCGTTTCTGTGTGAAGTTTGCATGTTCTCCCTGTGTTTGCGTGGGTTTCCTCTGGGTGCTCCGGTTTCCTCCACAGTCCAAAAACATGCTGTACTGGTGAATTGGCTTGGCTAAAATGTCCATAGTGTATGAGTGTGAATGAGTGTGTATGGCTGTTTCCCAGAGATAGGTTGCAGCTGGAAGAGCATCCGCTGTGTAAAACATAAGTTAGTGGTACATTCTGTTGTGGCGACCCCAGATTAATAAAGGGACTACGCCGAAAAGAAAATGAATGAATGAATGAATTAAATGAATCATTTTGTTCAGTAAGAATGATCAACCAGTAAGACTTATCAATCAGTTAACCAGTTTAGATTGTTTACAGATATTATTTAAAATAATGCATTATTTAAAATGCTTTGGAACTAAACCATCATATATTAAGTTTATTCAAATATATAAAATTAAATGTGATAGATATGTTTTGTTAAGACATACAGTAGTTAATCAAGGCCAAATCAGCAATAAACATGCACACTGCCTCCTCCATCTCCTCTCATCTCCGTCTCCAGCATTTGACTCTTTGACTGTGTAAATCGCCTTTCCCCCTCCAGCTTGTGTGATCATGTCAATGGGAGACAAAAGCAGTCATCCTGAATGGCACATTAATTTCCCTCTGCTCATCCAACTGCGTCCCTGCCTCCTCGCCGCCCGAGGAGGAACAGTCCTGGCAGCTCCGGCACCAGCCAGTAAACATGATCACACTAAACATGCTCTCAACTAATGGCTTGTTTACAAACAGGAGAGCGAGGGTGAGCTCCCCACACTAATGAAGGCCACGTTTACAATAACCACCCGTGCCTCCCGAACATGCTGTTTGTAGAGGAATTAGTCTGAGCTTCTGTCCTGATCTGAGCGCTTGCATTACTGCACAGTCTTGATGGTGTCTGCATACAGTTTAAGTCAAAATTATTAACCCTGCTGTGAATTTTTTTTTTCCCAAATAGTATTTAACAGAGCATTCAAAGAAAATTTTCACAGTATTTCCTATAGGATATTTTTCTTCTGAAGAAAGTTTTATTTTGGCTAGAATGAAAGCGGTTAATATTAATAGCCACCTTAAGCACTATTTTTGGAATTGTCTACTGAACAAACCATCATTATACAATGATTTGCCTATTTACACTAACTTGTCTATGAAGAATCTAACTAAGGATCTGAGAATCCTTGTAGCAAACTTATGTGTGGGTTGTTTTCATTTATTATTCATTTCATTATTTTATTTAATCACTTGATCAGTAGTCATTTATATAACTATCATTATATCATTGCATTGATCATTAGTTAATGGTTTGATAGTTATTTGTCGTTTTATTATGTTTTTATATTTTATTATTCATATTTTCTTATAATCATTGCTTTATTATTATTTCATTTTTCCATATTGTTATAATCTTATGACTGTGTGGATTCAAGCGACACTTGTTTTTAAGCAGATACATAAGCGAATGTCTCCATTTCAAGGTCTTTATTGACACAGGACAATGTTGTGAAGCAGTAATTGTCTATTGCTGTTGCTTGGTATAATAACACTTGTTGGATTTATTCTGGATTTATCATTTGGATTTATCCTGATCATGACTTCGTCTCCCGCTTATGTTCCTCTCTAGCTTTCTAAGTCACCTCCTATATTGATAGGAGACTTTTAATCAGTTGTAATACTGGCTAACAGGCTTGGGTATTGAGCAGCTTCGCTGGCTTGTTGTACAGATACCCAGAGAAACAGAAGAGAAGAGAAATCTTCTGAAAGTATCCTGCGTCCAGGGCTAGATCTTATTTATCTGGCATGATCTAGCATGATCTAACACATGGTTAACCTAATTAACCTATTTAAGCCTTTAAATTGCACTTTTTTAGATTAGATTCAAATTTATTGTCATTACACATGTACAAGTACAATGCAACAAAATGCAGTTTAGGTCTAACCAGCAGTGCAATAGCAGCAAGTGCAAGATACAGGTATAAGTTATAATGTGCAGTTATAGAAAAACTATAGTGATATTTACAGATGGATGTACTATGAACATTATATACAGGTTGGATTAGCTATTTACAGATTTACAATATATGAATATATGTGCAATTAGTAGTGTGCAGATACATAAGCATGATTACAAGTGTATATGTTACAATATATGAATATATGTACAGGTTGCTATTAATTATCAGTAGTGTGCAGATAAGCATAATTGCAAGTGTATATGTCCAGTATATGTCCAGTCGGTGTGTACATACATAAATGCTTAAACACTTTAAGCAGAATCTTGAAAAATATCTATAAAAAATATTACATAGTGTCATCATGACAAAGATAAAATAAATTATAAATTAGTTACTAAAACTGTTATGTGTAGAAATGTGTCTAGAAAATAATTTTTTACATTAAACAGAACTTGGGGAAAAATATAAAGGGGGCTAATAATTCAGAAGGGTTTATAATTCTAACTTCAATTGTATATTTGCTGAAACGAGCTCAGCTTATTGACCTCAAGTAGACTAACTGATATCATAGAATGTATCTGTTATTCAGTGTCAGTCATTTTTTCAGTACTCAGATGACACGTGTAATGGGATGATGTTCAATTATCTTCCAGTTATCATTCAATTACCAATAAGTCTGTGAGAATAGTATTATGATAGATGTCTTGAACCAAACAGTTCATCAACTGAAACAAAATGCTAATCCATGATTAAAAAAAAAAGATTTTCATCACTGCTTTATTTGATTCCTTTGCATCATACCATGACAATTAGAAAAACAAGGAATTCAATTTGTTGTGATCTTGTTTTTTTAAGTCTTCATTGGCATTGCGTTGACTAAAAATGACTATAAACATCTAAAGACAATTTTGTTATTTTATGCTAAAAGAGAAGAGTCATGTTGTCAGATACGGCATCAGCAAGAAAATAAACAAAAATATGTTTTACTCAAACTATGACATTAAAAAAAAAATCAGAGGATTTATTCTACATTTACAAAAAATATGTATATTATATATATATAGTAAGCATGCATTTTAGCAAACTAGTAGCATAAAGTAGTTCTGTAATAAAGTGATTTTGGATTAATTTAATAATAAGAATATAGTGACATTTCTGACTGGATTCAACATAAAACCAAACCATGTCAGTCATATATTCCACAAGTGTATGTTTAAAAGAGTAACACACAAAGGGTAAAGAGGCTGTACCGGATATTACTTAAATATATCACGGCTATCAGCCAATCAGATTCGAGAACCAGACAAAACTGTTTTATAAATATATATATATATATATATATTATTTTTATTTATTTTTTTAGCTGATAGCTGATGAAACTAACCCTAACATTTTAGGTGATTCTATCCTGTTATTCTCCACTCTAAACACCACTCGTTCTGTCGGCAAGTTATTTAATCAAATATAAACAGACTGGGTCTCCAACCAGGGAACAACTGCTATAGGAAAGCTGTCAGACTAATTCAAGCCATTGATCATTGCTGGGCAGGTGTTCTCCTTGTGTCCCACAGTCATCCATTGTTTATGAACTCTCAGCGATGCAAAACCAGAGAGAAAAAGAATCGAAAAACACCATGGAAGACAATTTTCAGCCCTATCCTACCCAGAATCTCCCCTTTCCACGCTGAAGATCGATGATACCACATTAGATGCTTGAGTACAACAAATGAGCTGGTAGTAATGAGAGCCGAATCTGGAAGCTATGGGGAAGAAACAAGTTTGATCTTTTATTTTCTTTCCTCAATCTCGTGTTCTCTGCAGAGCAGAACCGACTGCAGCTGTAATGAGTTATCATCATACGCTGGCAATTTCGACTCTGTGTTGGGACTTATTATGTGCATTTGTGTGAGGGTCAATGTGATGACGTGAGTCATGAATTTAGATGAAGGAAGTTGCAGTCCTATTCTTCAGATACACTGATTACTGTATATATGTGTTGTACTGCTAATATTAACTTGAAATGACCAGTCAAAGCTGACACCAAGTCTGTTGAATTGTATAGGTAGAGTTAAAGGAAATTACATGTAAACGAAGTTTTAATTTTAGCTAGAGGAAGATAGAGGAAAAATAATATAGCAATGAATCCGAATCAAATATTTTCTAAAAAAAACAAACAAACAAAAAATTTAAATAAATTAATACAAAATACTGTATAGAATTTAGAATATAAATAAATTGGCCGTAGTGTATAAGTGTGAATGTAAGAGTGTATAGGTGTTTCCCAGTGATGGGTTGCAGCTGGAAGGGCATTCGCTGCGTAAAACGTTGGATGAGTTGATGCTGGATAAGTTGGCGGTTCACCCCTGATTGATAAAGGGACTAAGCCGAAAAGAAAATGCATGAATGAATTAATGAATTAACGAATAAAGGAATGAATGAATAAACAAAAGAGGTCCCAGAACATAGCCCTGTGGAAACATCAATAGGGTGCTTAAAGGGCTGATTGGGAATGCTTAAGCTGTACAAGTTGAGAATTAAGACTGAAAACTAGTTTGTTTGTAAAAATTAAAGCCAAAATTGCAAGCTATGTGCAGAAACAAGTTTGATCTGTTACTTTCTTCCTCAATCTTGTGTTCTCTGTAGTGCAGAGCTGTCTGTATTTGTTATGCACATTTATGTAAGGGTCAGTGTGATGGCGTCAGTCAAAAATTCATTGTGAAGTAGTGGTGCTGAATTACTTTTCTTGTGTAATGTTTAACTTTAGAATGGTTACAGATACATATGAGCATGATCTAGCTAATCTACTAATATACATTATCATTTACATACAGTTGAAGTCTGAATTATTAGCCCCCAAAATTATTAGCCCCCCTGTTTAATTTTTCCCCAAATTTCTGTTTAATGGAGAGCAGATTTTTTTTCAACACATTTTAAAACATAATAGTTTTAATAACTCATTTCTAATAACTGATTTATTTTTGTCTTTGCCATAATGACTGTAAATAATATTTGACTAGATATTTTTCAAGACACTTCTATACAGCTTAAAGTGACATTTAAAGGCTTCACTAGAGTAATTAGGTTAACTAGGCACTAGGCAGGTTATGGTATTGTATATTAATGGTTTGTTCTGTAGACTGTCGAAACAAATATAGCTTCAAGGGGCTGATAATTTTGACCGTAAAAGTTTTTTTTTATTTATTTAAAACTGCTTTTATTATAGCCAAAATAAAACAAATAAGACTTTCTTCAGAAGAAAAAATATTATCAGACATATTGTGAAAATTTCCTTGCTCTGTTGCAACATCATTTGGGAAATATATATATATTTCAAAGGGGCACTAATAATTCTGATGGTAAAAAATGTTACCTTTGAATATAGTTCTAAAACAGTAAATAAAAGAGGTCCCAGAACAGAGCCATGTGGAACACCAGTACTGTAGCTATAAAGACTTTGAGTAAAAATGCTTAAATTGTACAAATTGAGTATAGCCCATGAGATTAGATTGAAGGCAAGTCAGCGAGGGTACCAATGAGCATGTTGTAATGAGAGCTGAATCTAGAAAATGGGTAAGAAACAAGTTTGATCTGTTATTTTCTTTCCTCAATCTAACGTTCTCTGCAGAGCAAAAGCAGCTGTAATGAGTTATCATCATATGCCCGCAATTTCTAGAAGTTATTACATGTATTTGTATGAGGGTCAATGTGACGCCGTGACTCATGAATTCAGATCAAGGAAATTGCTGCGCTAATCTACGCTTCCTCCGGGGTGATGTTTACCTTTATGGAGGTTATAGATACAGCTCTACAAAGCAGGATTTAGCTAATCCTCTCATATGTGCACTTACAATCCATTATCATTCACATTTAAATCAACACCCAAAACCCTGTGGATGGGAATATATATAGATATATCCTTTATTCTCAGCTTAGATTGGTATAATTCGCCTCAAATGAGCCAAAGCTGAAATCCTCAGAGCAGGCATAATGTGCGAGAATAGTGGCTTTAAAGGTACAGCTTTATCTCTGTATATTTGACTCATTTGAATCTATAAGCTGAGCTGGCGTGGATTGACAGCGTTTGCGGACTCAGTGAAGTCTCATTCGCTCCTGAGCTGTTCTGTGGGGCCTGTCGGCCAGATTATGTGTCCAAGGACCCGGCGCTGGTGGCTGATAAGGCCTGTAGTGCTGTCGTGGTCTTCTGCGGATGGCCGTCTGGCTGGCGTCTGCTCCTGCTATCTCTGCCCAGGCTCTGGGTCTGTCTCTCTGTCTCAGACCTGACTGAAGCTGGATGCTGACAGCTGGCTTTCAACCGGCTCTGGGCCTTCTGTCCTCCCAGAGTTCAGCCTTATCATCACTGATTTGCCTTTCCAACAAGCAGAGGCATAAATGAATAGAGCAGGGAAAGTGGCTGCTATGGGGAAAGGTCAGTTGGTCAGTTTTTTTAGCCAGCAAATGGAATAGGGGGGAAATGTGCTGATGTATGATAAAATAGATCAAATAGACTTTTCAAACTTTTGGCAATTTCTAATATCATGAATTAAATGTTTTACATATTTCATACACTAGGTATGTATTAACCTAAGTTTTTTTTTACAAGTAAAACTTTAATTAAATGTAATTAAGTGTGGTACAGGTGAATTGGGTTGGCTAAATTGTCCGTATTGTATGTGTATGAATGAGTGTGTATGGATGTTTCCTGGTGAAAGGTTGCAGCTGGAAGGAGATCCACTGCGTAGAACATTTACTGGATGGGTTGGTGGTTCATTCCACTGTGGCAACCACAGATTGATAAAAGGACTAGGCCGAAAATATATATATATATATATATATATATATATTATATCAATGGCTGTACAATTTTTTATTATTGTTATTATTGTTATTATTATTATTATTATTATTATTATTATTATTATTATTATTATTATTGTACTATTATTATACTGTTACTTTACAATGAGTAAAGTAATTTACACAATACGATTAAATACATGTATAAACAATTATATTTTCTATTACATAGATATATTATGCAATATTTAAATGAATATGTAATATTCCAAAATATACATAAGAGCTCAGATGCAAAAACCCCTAAATCCATCTGACCTTTTTTTGTAAACTCTGCATTTTCTATCAGGCTCCTCAAATTAGGTTCATTTTTATTATATATATAGTGGTAAGGTTATTAGGTAGTATATAAAATAACTTTTTTTTTTCACGCCTCCCACCAGTGCCGATATACAGCCACATCGCACTACTACTTGTGTGATATTGCTCATATATATATATATATATATATGTATATATATGTATATCCTATATATATATATATATATATATATATATATATATATATATATATATATATATATATATATATATATATATATATATATATATCCTAAATGATGTTACAACAGAGCATTTTTAGCTTATATATATATATATATATATATATATATATATATATATATATATATATATATATATATATATATATATATATATATATATATGAGAAAGTATTAAATGTTGGTCTCAAATATAACATTATTTCAAAATTATATGTATTATTTAAATTAATACCTATAATAATGTAATGTAAATATAATAAAGCAAAAACCAAAGTTACCATTTAATTTTAGTGTTGAAAATTCTACAATTAAATTATCAAAATTGCAAATTTACAATTTAGTCAAGCATAGCATAAACTTTTTTTATAACTTTTATTTAAATATTTTTATTTTATTTATTCACACTGTCATTCTATACCTTCAGTGACTTGCCAGAACTCATAACCTTCATAACTGCTCAATGTGTGTGGAGTTCACTACAGTTCCAGCATGGCTCTGTGAATATTTTCTTTCCTCCATGGCTCCTTTCACCCCCTCATTCATTTCTCCAGTGTGTCCTGCACCATGTGACATCAGAATTGATTTCACCAAGAACACACAAACACACTAACATGACTGATTCTCAGCAAGCGTGCCAGCAAAAAGAGGCCAGTGTGCAGGATTTGAGAAAAAGATAAAGAATAAAGGAGCAAACCCTGTTTTTTTTTCCTCCTTATTTTTTTCTGGTCCAGGGCAGTTAAGGAGAGGTCACTCAGTGTTACTGGTAATCCGAGCAACATCTGTTTGCCATCATCTGTGCGGTCCCGTTTTAGAGACGACTGAGAGCTTCAAGAGCCAAAGCACACGCTGTTTCCCAGGCTTTTAGTAAATAAAATGTCTAAATAATAAATAAATTTTATAAAAAACAAAAAACAAAATTATTTATTAATTGATTTATATTTTTTTTTTCATTATGAATGTAATTTAATTTATAACCATCTGTCATGACACTCAAAAGACACTTAAAAATCTGTCATGTCACTAATCTAGAAGTGCTCTTCAGTTGATTATTATTATTATTATTACTGATATTGCAACTGAGTGAGACTATTAATATGATCTGAAAATGACAGAATACTGTAAAAAATATGACACCCAAATTTTTGTACACTGTAGGTAGACATTACTTGTAAGCCAAGATTTAGGTAGAGAAGAAAATCAAATTGTTTAAAAAATACATTGTTAAATAAACAATAACATTATTGAAGATCACAAGACAAAGCGCTGTGGCACATCAATAGTTACATTAAATATTTAAGGCTTCAGTTATTACAACAAGTCACGTCTGTATATGTGTGCACTTACTGTATCACATCTGGGCCAAATTGAAGTGTACTTTCACCAAAGCCACTATTACCCCCTTTTTTGTATCTCATACTTTCATTCAAGGTCAGAATGGGTCACAACAGCTATATAAGAGACAGAGGGCTTCTCCTACAGTCTGTAGGCTACAGGCACTATAATTTCTGAACATGACACGTTTATGCAACGTAGATATACTGACAAACTACTGGCTAAGACAAGATGACACCCAGTCTTTTGAAGTGTATATATAGAGTTTAAGGAATTTACATTTACAAGTTTTAATGGTAACACTTTACAGTAAGGTTACAACAATTAATGTCAGTTAATGAATTTATTATTTACTAACCTGAACAAATGATGAACACTACATTTATTACAGTATTTATTTGTATTTGTTAATGTTAATTAATGGAAATAAAGTGTTGTTAGTTCTTGTTAACACACAGTGCATTAACTAATGTTAACAGGCACAACATTAGAACTTAACTAAGTAAATACAAACTAATAAAATCTTATTGTAATGTGTGACTATTTATTTTCAGCCAATCAATCAGTGAGTAAAGACAATATAACCATAAACTTCAATTAAAAATAACGAACTTTCTTCAGTTAAACGAGGAGACAGCTGAACTCATTGCATTTGGGACCAGAGATGAGAATCTCAAGCTGATAGTGTACCTTGGCTGAAACAACAAAAACTAAGGTCAATAATCTTGGTGTGATTCTGTAGTCAGATTTGAGTTTCAGTAGTCATGTCAAAGCAGTAAGTATATCAGCATACTGTCATCTCAAAAACATTGTAAGAATTAGATGCTTTGATTCCAGTGAGAACTTAAAGAAACTTGTTCATGCTTTTATCAGCAGCTGGGTGGATTACTGTACATAACTCCAGAACACTGCTGCCAGGATTCTGACCAGAACCAGAAAATCAAACCACATTACACCTGTCCTCAGGTCTTTACACTGGCTCCCAGTTATATTCAGAATAGATTTTAAAGTATTATTACTTGTATAAATCAGTTAATAGCCTAGGACCTCAATACATTACAGATATGCTCACCAAATACAAACCAAACAGATCACTCAGACCTTTAGGATCAAATAAATTATTACAAGAGTTCAGTCAAAGCAGGGTGAATCCATCTTCAGCTACTACCCTATCCGCTGCTGGAGTCAGCTTCCAGAAATGATCAGATGCGCTTCAACATTAGGCACATCTAAATCAAGACTGAAAACACATCTGTTTAGCTGTGCCTTTACTGAATGAGCACTGTGCTACATTCAACAGATCACATTATTATGTCTTTCCTTTCTTTTTCATTCTTTTAAAACCAGTTTTAACACAGTTTAATCTGTTTTAATATATATATATATATATATATATATATATATATATATATATATATATATATATATATATATATATATATATATATATATATACTGTATATATATATATATATATATACTGTATATATATATATATATATATATATATATATATATATATATATATACTGTATGTATATATATATATATATATATATATATATATATATATATATATATATATATATATATATATATATATATATATATATATTCTTTTTTGTTTTTATTTTCTTATACTTGTTTCATTTACTTTCATTTTGTGTATTGAATATGCTATATAAATACACTTGCCTTGCCTCCCAAGTTTACCTAAGATAAAGAATAAAAGAGGCTCCAGAACAGACTTGTATTTTACTATTTTCACAAGTGTATGTAACTTAAAGCTCCAGAGCAGCTACCAGAACTTATGCTGTGACAACAACCCTCAGATGAGTTTTGAAAAATGAAACAATCCTAGATAGTGTCAAATCATCAATAACTAAATCCAGCCAACTGAGTAATCCATTTACGAAGAACAGACACTTGGGATTTTTAAAACCAAAAAAAAAAATATATATATATATATACACAGCAAATTTCTGGAGTTGAAAAATTAGGAGTTAGGCAAAAAAGTGTGAAAGAGTTAATTTTTTTGAGTTTATTTTTAAACTTTAACACAATTTTGTGTTATGGGATACCCCTTGCTGTGTTGTATTTTGGAGTTCATTCTCTGGTGTTCAGAAACGTGCTTTAACTCCTTACTGGAGTTAAATTTTTAGAAAGTCCGCCATTACACAACTCTGCCGAGCAGCACATGAGAACTGGAGTTATGTTCTTCGTTGTGAGGTAGGTAAAAGTGCATTGTTATACAATTCTAAAAGCTTTTTCTAAATGTTGGATGTTTTGTAGCAGAAGTGTGTTTTGCTGTAGCTGTTTCATTTTGTACTGTTAGGCTAGTGACTGCATGTGGCTAACTTAGCATAGCATGTTAGCTTTTCCAATGTGTTTGTTTTGTGCAGTTTTTAAAAAAAAATTTGTGGATGTGAACAAGCTAACTCTAGCTAATAATCTTTTCTTCCCCTGTGTTTCTAAAAATGTGTGTTCTGCTGTCAAAAAGAAGTGGTAGGCCTACTTGATCAGATGGAGAAACCTGCTGTTCACATTTCAAATAGGCTAACTTACACAACGAGGTAATGTCATTATCTTTTATCCAGCAATAGAGCTTTATGTCTGTAAGATTTAATATGTGTAATATTGCTCGTGTAATATGTGTAATAGTGACCGTGAGAGTATGCTGTTTTCAGCTATATTTACATTACATTTTCAATCACACTAACATAAGTTGTTAAATAACATTTATCTTTTTTATTTCAGGCCACGATGCTGATAAAAGTGCAATTTGGAGGCAAGAAAAAATATATTAAACTGGAAGAAGATTGTTTCTTGGATTTTTTCAGTGCGGGTGAGTTTTAGTGTAACAGAGTATTTTTAAAAAATTATAATAATAATAATAACAGTCATTTTGAAATTTATTTGATAAATTATACATTGTTGTTATGTTGTAGTCCAGCACAAGTTTGTGATACCAGAGGAGACAGCATTAAAAGCCACAGATGACCATGGAGTTGTTATTTCAATGGGGATGTATTTCAAGAACTTGCAACAACCAAAGAAACATGTCATCCACACTAATGATGGTAGGTTATTTAAGAACATTTTTATAGATTTTGAAAAATGGTCTCATGACTCAGAGTGAAAGTGTGCATTTCAGAACCATTTGCTGACACGTGTTGTTGTTGTTTTTTCATCAGATTTGACTGTCCTGCAGCAAGGGGCTATTGAAGTGCCCTCCTCCCCAAGTATGACAGATACATTGTCTGTGTCAAGCAGTTTGAGCAGCAGTGATTCTGGATCTCAAATTATTCAACCTTTAATGGGCAGTGTCCAAAAAAATGTACGTTTTTTTTAAAAAATACAAAATAATGTTACAAAATGAATGCATTTTAAAGTAAAAAATAGTATAAACACAGTTATTAGATTAAGTTTTTTTTTGTTAAAAAGTATTAATTTTGGTTATTTTTCTAAATACTTTTTTTTTCTTCGTTTCAGAAAATCGAGCAAATTCTAACTTCAAAGCCAGCAGAGTTGACTGTGATTAAGGAGTATGACAAGATATTTTTTTGCTGCTTTTGATTCCTGTGAAGTTAATTTTATATAATGTAATGTGTTGATTGTCTCATGCAATTTTACTAAGCCATTGGTTTTAGTTGGCACTAGCTGCTAACATATATTAATTGTAAATGTTTTGCTGTTAGATTTAATGCTGTGATGACAATTAATTTCAAAGTGTGTACATCGATGGAAATTCTAAATCTAATGTGTGGATTTGCATGAATAAAAGCAGTAAATAAAGAGTATTGCATCAGTTCAGTCATTTTCAGTTATTTTATATATATATATATATATATATATATATATATATATATATATATATATATATATATATATATATATATATATATATTGTTTGAAGTACACTTTAACTCTAAAAAGTGTTACATTTTAACATTGGTAAGGAGTTTATATTATACCCAAATGTAAAAGTACTCTTTGTAGGATTACAATTTTAACTCCAGAAAGTGTTATAATCTAACTAAAAAAATGTGTTAAAATTCAACTCCAAAAGCAGAGTGATTTTAACTCTGAATGGGAGTACATTTGATGGTCACGCATGTACACTCAGATTGAGTTGATTTTGACTCCCAGGGAGTTTATTCCAAAGACCAGAATTTGCTGTGTATATATATATATATATATATATATATATATATATATATATATATATATATATATATTAATTAAATAAAATGTTGTTATTCTATAAAATACCACAATAGAACAGAGTACTGCAGAACTACCAAAAGTTACATAGAAAGACTTAAACTGTAAGAGCAATCACTTCTGCGCTTCTCACATCTTGGCAAAACAGACATTTTCTTTTCCCACACCACCATTAACCCTTTTTAGTCTTTCATTCTTTCATTCCAGCACAAAACATCATCTCATATAACAGACATCTAAGAGACACACATCCGCAGACAGAGGTCCTTTCTTACAGACGCTATAATTTCCAAACGAGACACATTCACGCAAAGCAGACATACTGACGTCCCCATCATTGCAGAAAGTGAAGAAGAGTGCCATTCAAATTACAGTGTTGTCAGAAGACAGTCTGTTTTCGGTGGAGGAATGAGGCTGTGAACAGATGCACATATGTGGATGAGAGAGGCTGGGAGAGACAGATTAAGATGGGTTTACGTGCACGATTTCTCCAATCCCTTACATTTCAGATTGACAATGGACAGCCGTGAGATAAACCTTCAGATTTTCATATGAAAAGATGTTTTTAGTCCGAGCTTAGGGAATGGTATTCACTTGTGGTTTTCTTTTTATTTAGTTTAAGTATTAGGACACTGTATTTGCTATCTGTTGTTTAGGTGGCTACTTCGTATGAGTCATGAATGTACTGTATAAACACTAAATCCATGGACAATGCATGGAACATACAGCCTTTGAACACATTGTTTTATTTTTTCATCATTGTTGAAAATCATCATGAAAAATATGCAAATCACAAATGCAGACTTCAAAATTGTTCATCTTAAACATCTGAGATTTTGAAAAAAAAAGCATATATCTATGATAATAAACAAAATTTTTGAGAATGAGAACAAACAAACAAACAAACAAACAAAAACATCAGGGGTCTGTTCTTTGTACCTCGCTTAAATGATGTAAGATGATTTAAGAGATCTTGGATCTTTTAATCTTGATACCTGATTTCTGTCTAATTTGGTTCTTTAAACTAGTTTGCAAATCAGATAAAAATGTCAGGAAGAACTGATCCGGGATCGCTATGTGTGTTGTGAAGGACAGAGCCATCGATCCTCAAAAAAAATGTTAAAACTACTATTTTCACAAGTGTATATAACTTATAGATTAGTACTGTAAGAAAATATCAGCATTTAGTACATACTTTCAATATAACTTTTGCTTGAGAAGACCTGATCTAATCCTGTTTATATAAAATAAGCCTGCTTCAGAGCAGGTTTGAGCTACCAGAACTGTTGCTATGACAACAACTCAAAAACAACGAGTTTTGAAGAACGAATTGATCCTGAATGGTGTCAAATCATCAATAACCAAATCCAGCTAATTGAGTAAACCACGTCCACAGAACAGACCCCTGGGATTTTTAAAACCAGAAAAAATAAAGAAATAAAATAAATAAATATATATATATATATATATATATATATATATATATATATATATATATATATATATATATATATATATATATATATATATATATATATATATATTAAATAAAATGTTGTTATTCTAGAAAATACCACATTAAACAAGGTAATATACAACCAAAGTAATAACACTATTATATATATATATATATAGTCTGAATTATTAGCCCCCTTTTGATTTTTTTTTCTTTTTAAAATATTTCCCAAATTATGATTAACAGAGCAATGAAATTTTCACAGTATGTCTGATAATGTTTTTTTCTTCTGGAGAAACTCTTGTTCGTTTTTTTATAGTCTACAGAACAAACCATCGTTTAAGCTATATAGAAGTATCTTGAAAAATAACTAGTAAAATATTATTTACTGTCATCATGACAAAAATAAAATAAATCAGTTATTAGAGATAACTTATTAAAACTATTATGATTAGAAATGTGTTGAGAAAACATCTGTGTTAAACAAAAATTGGGGAAAAAGTAAACAGGGGTGCTAATAATTCAGGGGGGCTAATAATTCTGACTTCAACTATATACACACACACACACACACACACACACACACACACACACACACACACACACACACACACACACACACACACACACACACACACACACACACACTTTCTGAAATATTGAAAACCAGGAAACAAAACAAAACAATACAAAAGTTAAATAAAATCAAAGTTAGATAAAATAAAACAAAAAACAAAACAAAATATTGTGAATGCTATAAAATATAACAATGAATAAGGTTAATATACAACTACCAAAACAATAACAATGTTATTACTAATACCTTCAAAATACAATAGGAATTTTAATAAAAATATATAAATATATTTAGGAATACTAAATAAATAATACATAAATATGAAGAAACTGGTATAAACATATATAAAATACATTTGAGCCACTCCCAGAAAATATTTGGGAATGAATACTAAAAAAAATTTAAAAAAAAAGTCATAGAGAATTTTTAAAACCAGGTAACAAAACAAAACAAAACATGAAAATCAAATAAAACAAAACAAAACAAAATAAAATAAAATAAAATAAAATGAAATGAAATGAAATGAAATAAAATAAAATAAAACAAAATAAAATAAAATATTGTGATTGCAATAAAATACCACTATAAATAAGTTAATATATAACAACCAAAGTAATAACAATGTTATTATTAACAACTACAAAATGTGGTTATAAATTAGTTTGTTTTACATAAAATACACTTGAGTTAACCTTGCTAAATGATGAGCAAAATATTCCTGCATGCCATGTGATGATGAACACTTCAAATTGATCTGTTTTCACACCCTGCAATTATTTATTCATTTTCAACTGTCTCAAAATGAACACATATCTGTTCTTCCAAACTCCACATCCATCTCCCCATTTTCTCCGGCACTCTGCGTAATAACCTGATAGTCTCAAATAAATGTCAAACTGCCTTCAAAACCGCCCCCGTCTTTTCTTAATCCCACTGCCACCATTCGATTGGTTCTGCTTTTTTTATGGAGCAGCCGAAGTAATTATATTAGCAGGCCGAGATATGCTTTATGGGTCCCTGCGCATTAACATACACTCTAATTATAGGAAACACAGCCCCTGGTGGAGCCGGTCCCTGCTGATCGAAGAAGGGGCCATTAAAATCAGAGGGCCGGAACACCTCTGGCTATCGATCGCAGCTCACAGCCATGCAAATGCACTGCGCACAACACCAGGACAGGCACAGAGAGGAAACATCCCACAGGGTGAATCAATAGGCTGCCTTTGGATAATGGAGGCCCTGTACTAACAGCTGTGTCCTGCTTGCCTGCTGGAGAAGCGTTCGTTCGCTCGCTCTCGCTTTCTCCTTTTTCAGCCACGCCACACCTGCCAGAGAGAACAAGCACAGCGGCGCTGGTCAATGGGCAGCTCCCCCTTACAGCTCAATTCACACAATTATCATTGCACACACTGCTGTCGTCCCTGCGGTACAGTAGCCCTGCCAAGATGGAAGCAAGCCGTATGAATCCAGCTCCAACTGGGCACATGTTCACGAGCGCACACACACACACACAAACACACAGATACACATACACAGATTTTTGCATCTGTTTGTTCTGGACATACATTAAGTAGTTATTTTGGACATGCATACCCACACACACACACACAAACACACACAGGGATCAACATTATTTGTTTTTAAAACCGGTAACAGTTATAATACACACTACTAATCATCTACTAAGCATTAGAAAATAGTAAATTAATAAGTTGTTAAGCATTAAATCTACATTAATAGACGTTAGTAAGCAGTTCTAAATGAAGTCTCGCATTATTTACAAATGTTTTGTAATTAAGAGTAGTTGAGGGGATTTAAGATAATTTTGAATGAGTTAGTAAATGAATAACAAACTATTAAAATCAATATATATATATATATATATTATATGTTAATAAATGCTTTGTTAACTCAACTTTATCCACACTGTAAAAAATGATATCATCAGTTAGTCCTGAGAGCATATGTGTTTAGGTCACTGTAGCTTATTAAACTTAATAATTCATTCATTCATTTTCTTGTCGGCTTAGTCCCTTTAATAATCCGGTGTCGCCACAGCAGAATGAACCGCCAACTTATCCAGCAAGTTTTTACGCAGGCGGATGCCCTTCCAGCCGCAACTCTATCTCTGGGAAACATTTACACACACACTCATACACTACGGAGAATTTAGCCTGCCCAATTCACCTGTGCCGCATGCCTTTGGACTGTGGGGGAAACCAGAGCACCTTAAGGAAACCCATGCGAATGCAGGGAGAACATGCAAACTCCACACAGAAACACCAACTGAGCCGAGGCTCGAACCAGCGACCCGGCGACCTTCTTGCTGTGAGGCGACAGCACTACCTACTGCGCCACTGCTTCGCCAACTTAATCATGTTCTAACTTAATTTTATAAGTTACGCCAACTATTTTAAGTCAGTTTAACATAATAAAGGTAGGCTCATAAAAAGAAAAATAGACTTATAAGGTTAATTTGATTAAGCCTAAACATTTAAGGCAACCAGGATTTTTTTACAGTGCAGTTTTGTGACCTAGGGCTTTAGAAATCTCTAATAAATTATTTTGCTACAAACCATTTGAGTTAAAAACTGATCTATATAAGTACTGTGCACTTACTCAATTTAAGTTGAAGTAATGAGGTACTTCATTTACTCATTGCCTTTAACATGGAGTTCAAACCTCTTTTCAAATGAGTAGAATTAACTTTCAGTCAATTTTGAGTTAACTACACTTTATCATTTGATAAAGTTGACTGTTGGGTTTAAAAGTATATCTGCAGTTATAAACTGCTTACTAAAATTTTGTAAGTTCATCTATCTATCTATCTATCTATCTATCTATCTATCTATCTATCTATCTATCTATCTATCTATTTATCTATCTATCTATCTATCTATCTATCTATCTATCTATCTATCTATCTATCTATCTATCTATCTATCTATCTATCTATCTATCTATCTATCTATCTATCTATCTATCTATCTATCTATCTATCTATCTATCTATCTATCTAATATCATATCATGAGCTAAACAAATATACATGTAGGTCAAAATACACAATGTCAATATATTGCTACATTTTACATAAGTATATGTTAAGCTCAAAAATGATAAAACACTATTTGATTTGAAGACGTATTTATTATGGACAACATAATGTCATTAACCACATAAAGAAACATATTATTTATTAGCATATTTATTTGACTTTTATTTTTACTGTTAACTACAATACAAGAAAAAAAATCTTCAATCATTGTGACTTTAATTTGTGAAAGTTACTGCTTCTAAACCACTCACTTTGAAAAAATACCTTTAAACCCATATCCACACATTTCTTTCTGTTTTATATATGTAACAGCTGAAATCATGTATTTTTAATCAAAAGACTCATTAGAATATATTAAATCTTGACAAGTTCATTAAACTGTGGGCCCATTTTCATGACGAGAAAGACAAACTCAAGTAAAAAAAGATTTAAATATAATTCAAATAGCAAACGTTCTCTTGTCTACTATAGTAGAGAAATCATCGGACGCTCTGATGACACATTCCTTCTATTAGTTCTTGTGCCATAACAAAAAGCTAACAAAAAAATGCTTTGAACCCCTAACTAATTAGAGACTCATAAGCAATCATTTGCATTCATGAAGCCACAGTACAGAGGGGCCCGATGTACACTAATCTATAATGAGGATTGAGAGTGGGCCCCAGTTAAAACACCATCAATATATTAATATGAAAATCAGTATTCAAATGAGACCTTAATATCTAGGGTATTTGCATACTTAAAGCTCGTCGCCTAAGGCAGATGTGGTGAAGCCACCGAAGAAGATTAGAATGAAACACAGACACTTTCGACTTCAGTATCATCTTACAACGACATGAATACTGTGGGAACTTTAACCTACACCATCTCACAACTATCTCAATAAGCTTCAATGAGCTCTGCCTGAATTAGGCTGTGTGTGGCCATTCACTATTCATGAACGTGCCGTGTTCATTGTTAACACAAGATTTCGAGATCATTATTTCGGACACCATACACGTGTTTGAATCCATCTCAGAATATAGCCGCAAGCGGCAATCATTGAGGTGCCAAGCACAACCCATTGGGGTTTGAAATTGATGCCAAAAAGACATCAAATTGGCATCAAAATTAACTTGATTCAAAATAGGTCAAACATGACAAACACACTGAAGCCAAAATCTTGATTTGTGTTGATTTAATGTAAATTGAACATCATATCTAACATATTGGCCTACATAAACATTAAACCAATTCCAGTGTGGGCTTACCTTCCTATTTCCAGCAAATTACCACTGAAATTACCATCCAAACTGAATTCTAAATTATGTTTCAGCATATTTGACTAATATTTGGAAAAGCCTTTTGTAGTGGATACAGTTATGGTACAGTGGCCAAGACAAGACTCTACTTAAAAAAACTTAATATAAGTGTTACAGTCCCTTTCTATGGAATTGCTAGTTATTTACTATACTAAAATAGATGTACACCACAAGTCAAAAGTTTGAGGTTCCTTTTTTTTTCATGTTTTTTTAAAGAATATTATTTTTAGTTTATTAATGTTAAAAAAAAAGTTAAATGGTTAAATATTTATTCATAAAATATACAGTGCTCAACATATATATGAGTACACCCCAACTTGAAAAGGAATATTTTTATACATTTCTTAGTAAATATGAGTAATATATATTGGAGCATTTAAACAAAACAGTTTTATTATATATATAATTCATTTATATTAATCAAACTACAACATTTAAAAAAACTATATATATATATATATATATATATATATATATATATATATATGTGTGTGTGTGTGTGTGTGTGTGTGTGTGTGTGTGTGTGTGTGTGTGTGTGTGTGTGTGTGTGTGTGTGTGTGTGTATGAAAAGAAAAAACAATAAAATATATATAAATTTATTAGTAAGTTACCATTAAGTTATTTTGTTAGATAAGATCCAGATTTGGCTTCAGTACAGACTAATCTAATGTATATGCACAAATATAACATTGTACAGAATCCTACAGCAATATTAATTTAAATGAAATATTTGTGGGGGGGGGGGGGGGTGTAATCATAATAATAATAATAATAATAATAATAATAATAATAATAATAACATTATATTAATAATAATAATAATAATAATAATAATAATAATAATGATAACAATTCATATTAGAGTGATTTCTGTAGGAGGCTACGCAGGGGCGAAGTAGGTAAAGCTGTCGCCTCACAGAAAGAAGGTTGCTGGTTTGAGCCTCGGCTGGGTCAGTTGGCGTTTCTGTGTGGAGTTTGCATGTTCTCCCTGCTTTTGCGTGGGTTTCCTCCGGGTGCTCCGGTTTCCCCCACAGTCCAAAGTTATGCGGTACAGGTGAATTGGGTAGACTAAATTGTATAAGTGTGTATGGATGTTTCCCAAAGATGGGTTGCAGTTGGAAGGGCATCCGCTGCATAAAACATACGCTAGACAAGTTGGTGGTTCATTCCGCTGTGGATCCGCAGATTTAATAAAGGGACAAAGCCGAAAAGAAAATGAATGAATGAATAATTTCTGAAGGACCATGTGACTCTGAAGACTGAAGTAATGAAGCTGAATATTCATCTTTAAAAACACTGCAATAAATTATTCAAATAAATGATAAACTACTTTTGAACAGTTATTTTATAATGCAACAAAATTTCACAATTGTACAATTTGTACTGTATTTTTGATGAAATAAATGCAGCCATGGCGAGCAGGAGCAGCTTATTTTAAAACATTTAAAAATCCTACTGAACCCAAACTTTTGACCAGTAGTGTATGTAATGTGTTTTCCTTTTAACTGGACCACAGTATATGCAGTCTTGTCTGAAAGTAATTGAATTTGTATTGTTTTAGCCTTTATTAAACTAAGAAATGAAAAAGAATTGTGTGCATAGAGCTAATCACTTACATAGATATTCACTGTGTGCTTTAAAAAAATGTGCTTTGTATCATATTCTTGTTGACAACATTAGCAGGATTTGTTGTAGTCTGTCAGCCGTTTTATTTGGCAAAATAAATAAATAAATAAATAAAAGTCAAATAGTAACAAATATTTATGCCAATTCGTTTTGGAGCCATGAATCCATACACAGAAATAAAAATAGAAATAAAAATAAGAAAGAAATGAATAAGAATAAGAATGGGTGACACAGTTGCACAGTGATTAGCACTGGTGCCTCACAACAAGAAGGTCACTGGTTCGAGTCCCAGCTGGGTCAGTTGACATTTCTGTGTAGAGTTTGCATGTTCTCCCGTGTTCGCGTATGTTTCCTCCAGATGCCCCGGTTTCCCCCACAATCCAAAGGCATGCAATATTCGTTCGTTCGTTTTTCTTTTTGGCTTAGTCCCTTTATTAATCTGGGATCGCCACCGCGGAATAAACCGCCAACTTATCCAGCGTGTTTTACGCAGTGGATGCACTTCTAGCTGCAACCCATCAATGGGAAACACCCATACACTCTCATTCACACACATACACTACAGACATTTTTAGCTTATCCAATTCACCTGTAACGCATGTCTTTGGACTTGTGGAGGAAACCAGGTGCCCGGAGAAAACCCATGTGAAAACGGGGAGAACATGCAAACTCTGCAAAGAAATGCCGACTGACCAAGCCGAGGCTCTACCTATTGCGCCAACGCGTCGACCGCATGCAATATTGATGAATTAAATAAATTAATTGGCCGTAATTTATGGATGTTTCCCAGTACTGAGTTGCAGCTGGAAGGGCATCCGCTGTGTAAAACAATATGTTGGATAAGTTGGTGGTTCATTCCACAGTGAAGACCCCTGATGAATAGGAATAAGAATAATACCAGAAAGAAGAATATCAGAACAAATAAAATAATCCAGTATGTTCCAGTGTTCCAGTACCTTCAGTATGCAAGCCCAAGGAAGCAATTAATACAGAACAATGCACTCTCCATTTGTGTTGGTCGCTTAATCAGGGCAGGAAGGGAACAGGACACCCGATGAGCCAATGTACTGTCCTGCAACATGACCATGCCATTGCTGAACCATACCACATTTGAATATGAGGAAACTCTATACTTTTTCAACAGATTAGCCATGCATACAGTAGGTGCTCTGAACTTCTGCTATGTATATTACATTAGGTCATACACACACGGCCTATGACTCAATTGTTCGGGTAACAGCAGCTCATGCTCGGGGAGCCTTTGAATGCAGGTGTGTGTGTGTGTGTTCTGTTATTCAGGGCTTGTCTGTTTAACTGATCGATTATGTTACAGAACATGGTAACACTGTATGAAAAATTAATAGGTCATCAACAATATTTATATAATACTTAACAGGCCAGGTCAAGGATTTAACAGTGTGTGTTCAGGGTAGGGGGAGGTTTAAGACTTTGGAAAACACAGATAAGTTGATTAAAAAGCTGGAGAAGGGATCTGCTGTGTGTTTTTGGCGTTTGAGGCAAATAAATATTTATGTTTAAATTGTAAAATCTTTATAAAGAAATAATTTTATACACTGTAAAAATAATATGATGAAAAGTCATGACAACAAATGTTCTCGTTACTTTCATGTTAATGTCCTGAAATAAGCAAATCAGGTTTAGCTTAATATTTCCGTATGTTTGACTGATGTAAGTTGAGATGATTAGAAAAATTAGTTTGATTAAAAATAAAGGCGGCATGATTAAAAAATATATAATAATTAAGCAGTATATTTGGTCATTATACATTTTTATAAAAATGACCTACATAAAAATATGTTACCTTGGACCACAAAAAGTCATATGCAGCAAATTTATGTTTGTGGGAAACGCCAAAAACACATTTTATGATTTTTTCCCACAAATATTAAAAACAATAATCCCACAATTTGGACAGGGATTATATCATTACTCTACTATAAAATTATGGCACCAACTGATACATCCCATTCCCACATAAAATCTGTATGGAAAGATGATCTGGGAATGACAATTTCAGATGAGGATTGAATAATTGTCTTATGCAGAATTCACAAGCCCTTTATCTGTACAAGATATGGACTAAATCAGTGCAAAATTGTGCACCGTGTACACTGAACAAACTTAAAGCTCTTAAAGCACTTTCAGCATATACTGTAGATCCTGCTTGTAATCGCTGTAATTCCACACCAGCCACTCATGCACATATGTTGTGGTCTTGTATGAAGCTTAACTGCTTTTGGGACGCTATTTTTAAATCTATATCTGCTTTTTGGGTATATCTATCTCCACCTGCCCACTGATTGCCATTTTTGGAATTTTGCCCACATCATATAATCTTACAAAGATACAATCTGATTGCATAGCTTGCTCCTATAGCCAAACAACTAATATTTCTTGGGTGCAGGGATCAGAAACCTCCAAACACAACACAGTGGATCCATGATATCCTCTTGGAAAAAGTTGGAAAAAAATAGAATGTCTAGAGGTTCAACCAGGGCCGGAGTGGGACTCCTTTTCAGCCCTGGAGTTTCAAGCCTCAGACCGGCCCACCTCAGTTCACGACTGACTATATTAAAATAAGGACATTTACAATTCAGTTTCTAATTACACTATCACGTCTTTTTTTTGAGAAAACAGCTGCTTTAGAACTTCAAATGTTCAACAACCCTAACAGTATTATATGTCTTAACAATAAAAATGAAAAAAAAAAAAAAATACTAAGACGAGGTTCAAACACGGATCCGCAGTGTCGTAACCTAACGTGCTAACCACTGAACCACAACAGCTGTGCATCGAAAGATGGCTCATCTGAGTTATATCATCATTACCCAGGCTGCGAGAAAATATATAAAAAGAGCAGAGCTGCGGTAAAATAATTAATATGAAGACTGTGGTCAAGTAAAAAAATAATAATTAATTTAAAAAGTGTGACTGCTGAGAGCCACAGATTCTGGAGCTAGGGACACCGGCCCTCGCGGCCAAAAAACAGACCGGCCCACCGGGAATTTTCCCGGTCCTCCCGATTAGCCAATCCGGGCCCGGGTTCAACTAACCGGTTTAAGAAAATATGGGACCCATTTAGAAAAAATATCCAAGAACATGTTTTATTCTCAAATATAGACCAAGCAAACTGATTTTTTTTTTTTATTAAGTTCCAAATTGCAAAGAGTGTATTGTGTGATTGTACAATTGTAGTTTTTGTTAGGCCACATAATTATTTACCTTTTTCTTATTTGCTGGTATATTTTTTGTTCATTTTTTTTCCTCATTGTATGCGCTTAAGTTGATACTATCAATACTCTTCGAAATACATATATATATACATTCATACATATACACATATAACTGTAACTTGCCACAAAAGTCATAAATACAATTATTTAATAAGAAAAAAATATATTGCAATGTTAGAATTTTCCAAAGAAAAAAAAGAAAAAAACTAACTAAAAATCACATAAACACATTTGGTACATTCATTCATTCATTCATGCATTTTCGGCTTAGTCCCTTTATTAATTTGGTGTTGCCACAGAGGAATGAACTGCCAACTTATCCAGCACATGTTTTACACAGCGGATGCTTTTCCAGCTGCAGCCCATCTCTGGGAAATATCCACACACACTCATTCATACTCATACACTAGGGACAATTTTAGCTTACCTAATTCACCTGTACCGTATGTCTTTGGACTGTGGGGGAAACTGGAGCACCCAGAGGATGGTTCGAATCTTGAACCAGCAACCTTCTTGCTGTGAGGCGACAGCACTACCTACTGTGCCACTGCCGTGCCTATTTGGTCCATTTCCCTTGTAAATATATCAAAAAGTTAACTTTTGGATAACTTTAGAGGAGATTTTCTTGGTATTTCGTTTTTTTTTATCCTCGGATTCCAGATTTAAACTTATTGTGCTTATTTATTCAGCTTTCAGGTGATGTATATGTCTCAATTTACAAAAACTAACCATTGACTGGTTATTGCTGTAAATAATTCTTACACTGTAAAATATTAGTAAAATGAAATAATAATATTACCAATTGTAAGATTGACAAAACCAACAGTCAACAAAACTTCCCGTCAGGTTGTACGTTTAACACAATGTGACACTTGCCATTTCTTTGTTATCAGTTATAAAATTTACATGTAATTTTAGCTTTTCTTTCTTTTTCTTTTCTTTTTTCATTTTGTTCACCATGCTGTTCCGGATTATTTTTAATACTTCAGTGTAATCTTATATTACATGCATTTCATGTCATTGTACTGAAGACAATAGAAAATCTTTACACCTGCAACAGTATGAAGTAAATTGAATGGCATTTCCCCTTGGTCATCTTATCTGTAGTTGTAATATGAGAGGACAGTTCCTGCATTGTCTAATTCAGAGACTTGACCTACTAAGCTCTTCTTTCATGTGTATGAGTATGTGAAAGAGAGAGAAGGAGAAAGAAAGAGAGAGAGAGAGAGAGAGAGAGAGAGAGAGAGAGAGAGAGAGAGTCTGATGTGATGAGAGAGAGAGAGAGAGTTGAGATGTCTGCATTGCACAGTTAATGACATCCTGACGGCTCCTTGTCAGTTAACCTGGTCATCACCATCAAAAATTAATGCAGTCTTCTTGATTAATACAGGTGCCAAAGTACAGCATCCTGTCTGCTATTGTGACAGACAGATAGACAGACAAATAGATAAGTAAATATTTTATACTAATATGTACACAGACAGAAATACCTTTTAAATAGAGAGATTGACATATAGACATACTGAAATGCAGAAAGACATGTTAAATTTACAGACAGACAGACAGACATGTTGTGTTGAGAATTTTAAAGAAAGACAAATAGAGAGATAGAGGTTAGACAGTCAGATAAACAGACAGACAGACAGACAGGCATGTTATATTGACAGATTTAAAGAAAAACAATAGAGAAAGAGAGGCTAAACAGACAGATAAATAGACAGATAGACAGGCAGACAAACAGACATGTCATATAAAGAAAGACAAATAGAGAGAGGTTAGACAGACAGATAAGCAAACAGACATACAGACAGACTGACAGATAAACAGACAGACAGATAAACATGTTATATCAACAGATTTAAAGACAAATAGACAGAGAGGTTGGACAAACAGACAGACAGACAGACAGACATACAGACAGACAGACAATATATCGACAGATTTAAAGAAAAATAGAGAGAAGTTAGACAGACAGACAGACAGATAAACAGACAGACAGACAGACAGACAGACAGATATATAGATAGATAGATAGATAGATAGATAGATAGATAGATAGATAGATAGATAGATAGATAGATAGATAGATAGATAGATAGATAGATAGATAGATAGATAGATAGATAGATAGATAGATAGATAGATAGATAGATAGATAGATAGATAGATAAAAAGACAGACAGACAGACAAAGAGACAGATAAACAGACATGTTATATCGACAGATTTAAAGAAAGACAAATAGGGAAAGAGAGGCTAGACAGACAGACAGACAAATAAACAGACAGATAAACTGACAGACATGTTATATTGACAGATTTAAAGAAAGAAAAATAGATAGAGGTTAGACAGACAGACAGACAGACAGATAGATAGATAGATAGATAGATAGATAGATAGATAGATAGATAGATAGATAGATAGATAGATAGATAGATAGATAGATAGATAGATAGATAGATAGATAGATAGATAGATAGATAGATAGATAGATAGATAGATAGATAGATAGATAGACAGACAGTATCGTTTAGCAAAACATGGGTGAAAATGACTGAGAAAGAGAGAGAGAGAAATAATATGTTCCATATCCAACTCTAGCCACCTGCTCAGTAGCAGCACTGGCAGCAGTGGAACTGTAATTGTCTTCATCACACAAAACAAAAATCTCCTGGTGTGTTTACAAAATGCTATTTCCCCACCAACTCCAACTGTACCAAAAGCACAATCATTCCAGCTTGTAAACTCAGAAGTGGCCAGTCTGTCCACTGTGCTGCCGAGCTCTTCCAGGACATAAAGGAAGACTGCAGTCCTCCATAGATGCTAAACACCTGACTGTATTCCAGCACAGCAAAAGGTATTATTGCATATGCTCAAAACTGCATTCAGCTTCATTGCCAGACATTTCCTGCACTTCTTTACAACAACAAGGACATGTTTCTATTTAATGAATAGCATTATGAAGGTAGTAACGAATCAACAGCAGCTGTGGACAGGTGCGTCGATGTTTTCTCAGCCAACACAGACAAGCATTTAAAATTAATTTCTTTCACTTTTTTTTGTAAATCGTTTTAATAAAGGCAGTTTGTACACACACCAAAATGCTACAGTGCATTTTAAAGAAAGAATGAGTTGCTATTCATCGTTCACTTAAAGGGACAGTTCACCCAAAAAGGAAAATGCTTCAACAGTTTAGTTCATGTTCATTTAAACAGCGCTTTTACAGTGTAGACAGAGATGGGTAAACTAATTACCTTTACTTTGTTACATTTACAAGAGTAAAATTGTTGGGTAACTTATTAGAAAATGTGTACTTTTACTTATACTCAAGTAAATTTTAGGAGAAAAAAAAACATTACTTTTACTTTGCTAGATTAGGCGGTGCTCCTCAGTAACTGTCAGATGATAATAATTATGATTCATATAAATTGTTTGCAAATATCGTAATATATATATATATATATATATATATATATATATATATATATATATATATATATATATATATATATATATATATATATATTTTTTTTTTTTTTTTTTTTTTTCAAAGTAAATGGTAACTATGTTACTTTTACTTAAGTAAACATTTCTACAAGTACTTGTACTTTTACTTCAGTATAGATTTTGGATACTCTACCCAACTCTGAATGTAGATTATGTCAAAACACCTTAACATAGAAGTTCTAGTACATTGAAACTGTGTCAGTTCAGTTTAGCAAAGTTCAGTGTGATTTAAATTTCACTGCTGAAAATCCAAACACTGAAGAGCAAAACCAATAATATGCAGCTCCACAAGTCCCAAACCAAGCCAGCCTGTGGCAACAGTGATGAGGAACAAAAAATTACCAATTGATGAAAGTAAAGGAAAAAACCTAGAAAGAAACCAGGCTCAGTTGGACACATCCATTTCTCTTCATGACCTCTTCATTAACGCGCTCTCATGTGGTTTTCACCTTTTATGAGTTACTATTGTTTTATTGAACACAAAATAAGATATTTATAAAAAAAAATGCTGGTTGTTAGGACCTATCAACTTTTATATTAGGAAAAACTATATTATGGAAGTCAATAGACTCTAGCATTTGTCAACATATATTTGTTTTTTGTGTTCAACAGAAGAAAAAAAAAGAAAATGTGAAGGGTGAGTACAGGATGACAGGATTTTATTTTTGGGTGAACTATGCTTTTAAGTTTTGAAACAGAGCAACCATTTCTGGTTGGAATTCCAACATTCTGAAAAAGTTAGGGCTATATACATTTCTGGAGATCGTGAATTATGTAGCCATAGCTACACATGGCTGCATTTCATCTTTATAACAAATGCTACAGAGCTGTATGGATGCCATTCCTTTTCTTGCTTATCTCCGTACGGACGGCTTTTCTTCTGTTACTAGTTTGCACATCGGCAGATTTGAGATGCAGAGAGGAGTTGAATGTGACTACGTTGTTCGAGTCCAGTGAAGAATGATTCCAGAAAGCAGGTGAGACAAAAACAAAAGCTATAAAATAAAATAAAATAAACAAGTGAACAACACACTGAGAATGTGGTAAAATCTGAAAGCGAGATGAAAATCCAGCGAGGGCTTTTCTTTTTCTGGATTGCTTTTTTAAACACTATGGTTGGGTGTATGGAAAGGAAAGGGCGGGTCATTCAATGCTTTTAAAAACACTATTGGTTGGTTTTAGGGAAGAGAAAGGGTGGGGGGATCTGTTGGTCGGTCAGTCAGTCAGTCAGTCAGTCAGTCAGTCAGTCGACAGCAGCCTCTGATGGATTTACATGAGAACACCAGGTGCAAATGGTACTCGCAAAAGAAATTTGAGATCTGAAAAAGCGTACACAGCAGCCTCTGGTGGATTAGCGAAAACAAAAACTGCAAAAAAACGTAGCTCCTGGGACGTTTTTGGCTTTCTCCAGAAATGTATATGGGGTATGTAATCAGAATGAGCCTGGGTTGCAGAATTCTCAGAACTAAGCAAATAATTTAATTTATACAATGTATAAACACTTTATTACCTCAGAGCTTCTTGCTTATTTGCTAAATACCTGCAGACTAGTGCTAATGTCATTGTACATTTACAAGCAAACCTGATTTATTTCTTCACTACGATTGTAATCCTACAAAACGTCACCAAAATAAAAAAATAAATACATAAACACAAACATCTTTCATAATATAATCTTTACTTCAGTATTTTAGAGAGTTAAAAATTATAACATAACTCAGTCAGCTTAATTTCAGCTTCATACAATCATTTTAAATCCACTGAACTTTTTTCAGTTAATTACAATGAACTATATATTTGAGAAAAGTTATCTAATTTCATTTAATTATATCAAACTGTTTTGTTTTACAGTGAGTAGTCAAAAAAAGTTCATTTTAATTAATTAGTTTGCCAACATCTGTCATTTAGGAATACTCATTCTACCTGTCTCTAACCTCATTCATGAGCATGCTAACTGCACTGCACAGAGCTAACCGACTCTATTCTACGAGCTAGATGATGGATTCCATTGAACAGACAGGTGCAGTGCTACATGTCCCCATCTCAGTCTCTTTCCATCCCTCTCATGTCCCCTCCATCTTCCCAAGGCATTGTTCTGTGGGGAACCGTGAGCATACTCGGCTACCAGGGCTAATAGCATCCCAGGGCTATTCAGGGACCCTAAATGGAGGCTGCGCTCTACTGCTCCGGAGTGCTGTTTGTGAATCGAGGCTAATGCTGCCGGTGCTCACAATGTGGTCTCTGAACTACAAAGGACAGGTGTGTACGCACAGTAAATTGTCCTCCCCTCTTGTCTGGGTTTCCGAGTGGCAGGCCTCGTCCATTAGGCGCAATTTAGCAGGATGATCGCAGTGCTTGAAAGGGCCAGATCAAACAGTCTAGAGAATCCCAGGTGTCCGTCGCAGATTCAGACCCCAGCAATAACCACGAAGCCACTTAGAGCTAATGTATTCTGTGTGGGAAATGAAGATGGCCTTTTGTTCTGCCCTTTTGCGGGGTGTATTATTTAAGTTTCTTCTCAGATAGAGTTGAAAGCATGTTTGCGTTCTGAAAGGTGCTATGTCTTTGCACTTCATCTAGACTGTACTGTGCAGGTAGATGATTTGTAATTAAACTTATACCTGACGTCAAAGTTCATTTGAGTATTTTACAAAATCAGCTGACATCTAAGCCATCCCAATAGGCACATTGATGTCAAAATGACAACCAAAAACACACAAAAAAAATCATGTAAAAAAGAAATTTGATGTCAATTGCCTACCTTGAAGTCAAAATAGACATCAAATTGACATCTAATATTAGCGTCAAAACACTGGTCAAAAACTGATTACAACTGTAAGATTACAAAATCAAGTGTAAGTATGGACTAATAACCTATGAATAAAATCTTTCTTATATTATAATACATTTTGTATCTTTATTTTGGTAGTTAAAAGGGCACCAATGTGTGAATGTCAAATAAAAGTCAATGTTTTTACATCAAATCAATTGGCATTTCTTAATGTGTCTTTTGATGTAAGGTGACTGCTGGAAAGTGTTATGATCTACAACCTCAAAGGGTGGTTACAGTATTCTCCAATCTATAGAGAGACAAATAGACAGACAGACCGAAAAAAAGCAGCAAAGACAAAATTGGCTGACAGAAAATATAGATAGAAATGCAGGGAAGCAAATAAGATAAACAGACAGACCAAAGAGCACATACACACAAAATGACACGTACAGACAAAATAAGACAGGCAAACCTCAAACTTACAGACCAAATAAATGTTTTAATATACAGATGTCGCTACTGAGAATGCGCAAGTGAATGAACGTGACCACACACAGTGCTGCAGTACTGTGCGGCACAGCACGAAATGGTCAAACGATAGTGTAAACGTGGTGATGGTGTATAATTATAGCAAAGAAAACTGAAGCCTGTTGAATAATTTTATTATTACAGTTGTGTTGTACCACAGCAACAATATAATATTACTATGACAGTTTAATTCAAGTAGTTATCTATAGTATGCTTCCAAACATTAGTATTTACTATAGTATATGTAATAGCTTATCCAGTACCTACTGCCTTGATGACAGGCAAATATACTTTAGTTTAGTTGAAAACTCGGCCCTCTTCATAATGGAAGGATCATGCCCAACACATGTGCGGAATTTATATTTATATCTCCTTTGAAATATGGTATAAATCGCAAAAATACAGACTTTCCTCTGTGTCTCCCATTCATTTTTGTACTTCTTGCCCTCCAACTGAATTTTGTGAGTCACCAGAACCACATGATTGAAAACAACCTATATCTTAAACTGACCAGTAGCCATGCTTTTTCTTTTCCTTCTATTTATTTATGACAAAGATGGAACTTTGGACCTTAGTTGGCTAACAATGGTGTTCAGAAACGCAACAAATTGCATGACAAATTGCAGCACTGCGCGTAAAAAAAAATGCACGTTCTCAGTGGCAATATCTGTACTGTAGACAAAAAAAGACAGACAAAAAAAGACAGACAAACAGACAGACAGACAGACAGACAACAAAATGACAGATATAATGTCCCATAGAAAGACATGTCAAATGACTTTAAAAAGAAATACAGGTATAAACATGACAAAGATAAAAATGACAGACAGACAGAGATATTGAGATAGTTAGTTAGATAGTTTTTATGCATATACTGTAGCGCATCCACTGTAAAAACGTCATCAGTTGACAACTTAAAAAGAAAGTGAGCAAACCCGTTATCCTAAAATTAAGTATGTGCATATTTTATAAAATAAATTAAATCAACTTAATAGTTACAATGCTTTTACTTTAAGTAAAGGGACTAATCAATTTTTACAGCGTAAGACAGGATTAAGGATGTAGAATGTGATCATGCAGAAATAAATCACTGATATTTACATAATAATTGTAAGTACTGGTCATTATGCAGACCCATAAGCAACTACTTAAAAGCGAGAGTCAGTCCCAATAATAAAGGGTTACCAAGACAAAAAATGATAAGCTCAAATGATAGTCACGTTGTTGGAGACATCATGCACCTGCTTGTGACAAATAAAAGCTGTTGGTTCATGGTGTAAAAACGTCACATGCCAAAGTGTCATAACCTCTGACCTCAATGTGCGGCATTCTCAGTATTCTCAGATCAGCTAAATAGTCAAATTCAATGAAGAACTCATACCAAAGTGATGCAACTTTGTCTTTGAAACTTTGCAGTGACCTTTCCTTGGACAATGTAATGGCACTTAAATGTGGCTTTGGGGAAGTTGGTATGAGTTGATATTTCATATCCTCTCTCTTTGTATCTGGGACAAGGCCCAGGGAGGACAGGCCAGGAGCAAAGGACACCATGTCCCATGTTCCTCCAGGTGATTTATGACCAGGCTCAGTGCCCTTATCCTGACCTCTTATTTGTGTCACCTGTGCAGGGACAGGCTCAGCTGAAAATGACAAAGCTCCTGTCCTGGGGTCACGACCTGCCTCAAAGGCCCACATTCTGGAACTCATCACCGTTCTGGACAGCATCACTGAACTATAATCTCATAAAAATACCAACCAGTCCTTCCTTAATTGGGTACACTGGACAATAAACATTTCAAGATGACAGTGTTTTGATGATGCATTTTTTTTCCACCAATGCTGACGCATTTCTATGACATTCCGATTTAAGTGTAAGATACTATTATTTTAGTCTGCTTTCACACAAGTTATAGTACAGTGCATTACAGTAATGCTACAGTTTGCTAAAATGCTAACACTTTTCATATTTTATCTATTACTGGAATTCAATACAGGTTTCTTAGAATTTGGCCACTGAGGTCATAGTACTAGGATATAGGTCATTTTGATACCTGAGTTTTTAGTAGTGAATGGAAGAACTGTGTCTTTAGGTTGTATATATGTGAGGATGAATAGAAAACATCCTACAAATTCTTAAACTTTGAGGTATCTTTTTAGTCCTGTTTGAAATCCAGCAGTGAAGAGCAATGTTTTAAGTATGTTTCATGAGTTCACGAGAAACACTGTACAAAAAATAAATAAATAAATAAAACTTAGAAAATAAACATTTATCAAAATTAGCGAACACTTTCAGATAGGGCTGTCCTGATCAGGTTTTTTACTCTCGAGTCTGAGTCCAAGTCATTTGATTTTTAGTATCTACCCATACCGAAACCTGATCCAATACTTCTGTAATACAGAAAAAATAATAATAAAGAAAAGCGAAGAAACAGATCCACGATGTTCCTTATTTTTTTATTTAATTCCTCTTATTCCTCTTATTTTTCATAGCTTGAACAATTAAGTAATAATTTTGTTCCTAAAATGGTGTTTAAATAATTTAAAACTGCTTTTATTCTAGCTGAAATAAAACAAATAGGACTTTCTCCAGAAGAAAAAATATTATCTGACATACTGTAAAAATGTCCTTGCTCTGTTAAACATCATTTGGAAAATATTTAAAAAGAAGAAAATAATTTGAAGTGGGCTAATAATTCTGACTTCAATTGTATATATAATAAAATCTAAAATAAAAACAGCACCTTCACTTAAAATACCCAGCAGACAATCTCAAGCTTACATATCTCACAGGTCTGATCGGATCTGGACATCCCTATTTTCAGATTCCTCCATGTTTGATTGAGGACTTGACAGTAAAATCCTTAAACAGGCTCACTTTACCCAATCTCATACTAACGTCTTACCACATCCTGTCATATCACTATAAATATAACCTGGGAACAACTTTATAGTTTTAACCCTTTAGTCTATACAATCACACCAGTGTAATCAGACTACTTTGGTCCATGGAGAAGTTGATGAGTTGGCGTGTTGTAAATTCAGCAGCTCTAATCTCCACTGCAGTGCATGGCATGTCATGTCATAAACCACACACATTGCCATGGTACCAAAGTAATATGTTCTAAATTGGTGGTCCTTAACCAATGGGCTGCAGAACAATACCGGTTCATTGATCAACTTCAATTTTGACTCAAAATTATTAATTAATTCAGTTTTATTTATTAACTGAGTCTTAATGATCTTTTATTTATAAAAGTATTTTATTTTGAAAAAAAATGTCTTTATTCTCTCAGTTAGATGTCGTTCAATTAAGTGCCCAAATTTAACCCACAAGCAGCAAAATGAAAAAGAAACAGACATCTTTGCAAAGTTTCTTTGCTAGGAGGAAAGGCCCAGTGAAGGACCAGTAAACTGCCAAGGAATGGACCTGCAACCCATTTGTCAACAAATGTCACCATGTCTGTGCTAGAAGACCAACTGATAGAGATTGCAAATGATGGCAAACTTTTAGGGGCCGTTTGCATATTGTATCTTTTTTAGAGTTTGTACAAGTTTCCATGGAGGTGTGCGGCTTGACAAGCAGCGTGATGTGCTTGCGCCTTCCAGATACCCACAGTTGAATAAATCAACAAGAATTGGCTAATCAGCTTTAGCTTAGATTTAGATTTTAATTATCCCAGAGAAACACAGAACACCCAAACACTGCAGTGCTTTGTAATTTTCTCCATAAATAAAACTTGTATCAGAGTTACAGCAATGTTTTGTCAGCTTGTCATTCTCTTAGAAAATGATTGATGATTGCCTAGCAACCTACACCCTACCCTCGGTAGTTGAGGACCACTGTTCTACATAACTCACAAAGGGTGGTAAGCTGATGTATTCAAACTTATGTGTGCATTGGTTAAATTAACTATAGCTAAACTAAATCAGCTTTTGTCTCGCATCAATAAGCTACATTTTTGGGACTATTGCTGGTCCACATACTTTTGCAGGAGAAGTGCGCATAGAAGGATTTCCACACTTTGTTATGTAACTTATTGCCAGACTTTAAAAAAATAATTATGAAACTAATTGAAACCCGAAAGAATGATTTTTGGAAAAAAAAAAGAAAAAAACTTTGTTACGTTTAAATCATTTTAGACTATCATTAGCACAATAATAAGTTTTTATTAACCTTTGCTCAAGAGATTGTTCCCAGCTAGCAACATTCATGTGGCTCAAATCTGGCCCACACTAGACACTTACATCTGCCCACATACCGCTTGGAATTATGGCACTTGTTTGCCAGATCTGGGCCACAACTAAGCCATAGTAATATAACATATCAGCCACAATTCAATCAAATGAACCAAGACTGATCCTATTCTGGGCCACAGTTTGCTTTTATTCTGGCCCAGATCTGGCCTATTATTTCTAATAATAAAAGTTTACTGTGCCAAATGTTTGCAAACTATACCGCATGTGTTTTAAAATAACTGAGCCACATTTGCCAGACTTTCTCTGGGCCACATTAGGCTCACAGTCGCAATAGCCAGAGCTTACTGTGCCAAATATTTGCCAAAAGTGGCCCACATATGTCTTAAGATGACCTACACGTGTGAGCCACTTTAGGATTAGACCCAGATTACACTTAAATGACTATGCCACTATTTTGCCAACTGTGGCTTACATTTGTCCTCTGTGGTTTGGGCCAAATTGATCATTTTCCACATGGGCCACATTGGCCTCATATTCAGATTACATTTTGCCATAAGTGCCAAATCTTTGCCTAAATGGTCCATATACGAATCTGAATCTTTGGCCCCCCTTTATAATTGTACAGGTAAGCCACTTACGGGCTCACAGTCATTTTGTCTTGCCCGAAGGAATACCACCAGTGCCGCATAACTACCTAAAGTGGCCCACATTTGTATGCTATCTGGGTTGTTTGGAGAACTAGTCAAAAGCTTACTTTAAAGATAAAAACATGTTTAATTAAGTTCAATCGATCCTGCATTAAATAAAAATAAAAAGTAGGTGAACAAATATGTTTTCTTTATTAAAACTCATTTTCTCTCAGACAACAAGTTTCTAAGGCTTAAAAATTGTACAGTGTCGGATGAGGGACATGTGGGGTATAGGGGGGGGAGTCTGCAGACCTGTGTTGCAATGTGTTTTGAAACATGAAATTTGTCCCAAACCACTCTGATTTGCATTAAACTCACATTGTTTGCCCCATTAGCAAGCCCTGATGACTTCCTGGCAAAATCCCTGTGGAATTAGCATGCTGTAATTGAATAATCAAATGATCCCTCTGTTTTTGTTTGATGAAATGCAAAATAATTAGTCAAAATCGTGACTTTGAACTGAACAGCACACTGATGTCCATCTCAATATGCTAATGGGGCTTTACAGTATAATGCCATGGGCTCATCCAAGTCATATAAAAAAAAAAGTAAAAAAGATAACAATGAACAAAAGATCTTAACTTCGACAGGTAAGTCATACCACTGACTCACCCGTTTTAAAAGGCATTCATTTCCCTAGCAACCGAGCAGGAGATAGTGTTAGCGAGGCAGTTTGGAGCAGATGGCTCAGTAAATACCTTGCCATGTGTTCCTGGGGAGGAACTAGAATGTATCTCGAAAACAGACAGACAAAGAGAAGAGGGCAAACATGCACATTTTCAACACTGCATATTCCTCTTTTTCTTTTATCTCTCATTGGAACATTCACTCACAGCTTAATCAGTGCTCTCTGAGGACAACAGCGGGCTATTTTCTCTGAGCAACAAATAAAGTAACATCTTTTTATTGTATGTATACTTACACATACAGCACATGCATGCATACAAATAAGTAGACTTTTGAACATTAAGGAGAAATGTGATTGAGATTTTGAGAAACTTAACCTGGTATTAAGGTTGCACGGTGGCTCAGTGTTTAGCACTGTTGCCTCACAGCAAGAAGGTCACCGGTTTGAGTCCCGGCTGGACCAGTTGGCATTTCTGTGTGGAGTTTGCATGCTCTCCCCATGTTGGTGTGGGTTTCCTCCGGGTGCTCTGGTTTTCCTCCTCAGTGCAAAGACATGCAGTATAGGTGAATAGGCAGTATAGGTGAATAAACGAAAATGGCCATAGTGTAAGATTGTGTGTGCGTGTGAATGAGTGTGCACTGGCTTGCTGCTGAAAGGTTATCTGCTGTGTAAAATATACACTGGTATAGTTGGTGGTTCATTTCACTGTAGTGACCTCTAAATTATAGAAACTAAGCCAAAGGAATACATTAATAAACCTGGTATTTACAATGGATGTCCTTTAGCACTCCATTTTACCATGGTAATGTTCCATGGGTGTATTTTCTATTCAAATATCATTACAAATATTGTTGCTTCATAAAGGACTCTATTTGCAATCATGACTTTGTATTAGCGAAAAATGAATTCAAGAACACCAGATTTACAGTACTCACTTCATATAATTTTGCACCATAACCAACTGTAAAGGGCAGAGAACATGGTTAGTGTTTTTATTAAACAAATTAAGATTACTCTTAATTTTAAAGTACGTACTTTAAATCATTAATTGCAACATATCTTGCAATTAATAAACCAATAAACCAACTGTGACTTTTGCCTCAAACTTCTATTTTGCGACTTATTAATAGTTATTAAGGTTTAGTGTTTAAGATTAGGGATAATAGAATCATGCAGAACATGGTCTTCATTGGAGTACAAATAAACAACAAATATCTTAATAATCGGCAGGTAATAAGCCACTAGTTATTAGTGAGAATTGGTTCTTAAATTAAAGTGCTACCTAAATAAATGCTATAATTTAATAAATAAATAAATCATTTACATATGGTTACCCGTGTCATTATCTTTGACCAAAATTAAGCTCAAATAAAGCTAAAAGTTTTTTTTTTTAGACTGGTGAACATTAAATGTTATAGATTTTATCATTCAATCATTCATTCATTCCTTTTCTTTTCAACATAGTCCCTTTATTAATCAGAGGTCGCCACAGTGAAATGAACTGCCAACTCATCCAGCATATGTTTTATGCAGTGGATGCCCTTCCGGCAGCAACCCAAAAAAATGGAAACACCCATACACTCTTGCATTCACACACATACACTATGGCTAATTTAGTTAATTCAATCCATTGCACATGTCTTTGGATTGTAGGGGAAACCGGAGCACCTGGAGGAAACCCATGCAAACATGGGGAGAACATGCAAACTACATGCAGAAACGGCAACTGATCCAGCCAGGGCTCGAACCAGTGGCCTTCTTGCTGTAGGGCAATTGTGCTACCCACTGCGCTGCCCGGGTTTTATCCATATTTTTAACAATTGCACCAACTTACAGGTTACATTTTATGGTAGTTTGTGGACACTTTGCCTGTTCTTGAAAACACATGTCCAATGTTTTTCCACCTAAGTAAAAAGCAGTTTTATTTTCAACAATTCTTACTTTATTTTCTCAGAACTATGTGATATAAACTCACATTTGTTCGTTCTTAAGACAGAAATATGAGTCAATGTACAATGGGGTTTTATTGGTAAATGTTACTGTATGTATTGTTTATTGTTTGCTCATGTTAGTAAGTAAATTAACTAACATTAACTAAAGAAACCTTATTGTAAAGTGTTTCCGAAATAAGTCACATTTACTACCATGTTTTGGGTGACATGGTGGCTCAGTGGTTAGTACTGACTCACAGCAAGAAGGTCGCTGGTTCGAGTCCCGACTGTTCCGATTTCCCCCATAGTCCAAAGACAAGCGCTATAGGTGAATTGGATAAAACTAAATTGTCCATAGTGTATTTGTGTGAATGAATCTGTATGGATGTTTCCGGGTCGTAGCTGGAAGGGCATCCGCTGAATATGTTGGCTGTTCATTCCACTGTGGCGACCCCTGATGAATAAAGGGACTAAGCCGAATAAAAATGAATGAATGTATTAATGAATCTGTAACTAAAGCAAACTTGCATATTTCAAACAGTGACTAAGATAAAAATGACGATCACAGTTTACAATATGAGTTCATTAATTAATGTATTTACTAAAATGAACTAATAATGAACAATTCTTGTACAGCATTTATAACTCAAAGTTCAACATTTACTAATGCATTAATAAAATCCAAACTCATGTTAACATGAGCTTGTTACACACTGCGAGTTATTTACATTAACTAATGTTAACAAAGATTAAGTTTAACACAGTATATAACACAATTGTCATTAATCTTAGGTTATTCATCAGCACAGCCAAAACAAGCAGACTCTCACAGTGTCCGTGTGACTGTCTTTTAGACAAGTGTATTTGAGCCGGCTGTGCGGTAAACAAGATTCTCTCCTGCCGGAGCGGCGAGTGCAGATGTGAGCGTGGACTGGACCAGCTGGCCTGGTGAGTCAGAGCATTTTCTCCTGGATCTGCTCTCACACCAGCAGTGACCACAGACTGCAATTCAACAAACACCTGCACAGGCTGACCACGGCCACTTATGAATTTTCACAACTGCTCGAAAAGTGCTCGCATGGAACATATAATTCATTCTGAGCAGAGCGTTTTTCCTTGTGCTGAGCTGAGCTCTGTTGTGCTTTTCTAGAAAACAGATGGTGGACTACAGGTCAGTTAGATAATAGCTAAAAGTATAACTAAAACAAATTTTGCTACTTGAATAAATGCTAAAGGGATGGTTCACCCGAAAATGAAAATTCTGCCATTTTTTTAGTTTCTTTTTTTGAACAGAAAGAAGATATTTCAAAGAATGCTGGCACCCATTGACTTCCATAGTAGGAAAACAAATGGAAGTCAATGGGTGCTGTCATCCAATATTTTTTAAAATATCTTATTTTTTTTGTTTAACAAAAGAAAGAAACACAAACATGTTTTGAACACCTGAAGGATAAATAAATGCTGACAGAATTTCAATTTTTAGGTGAACTATCTCTTTACTTGTTGTCATTTAGTTTTCTTTCTTTTGTTGAACGCAAAGGAAGATATTTTGTAGAATGCTGGTTGCTGTCACTGATTGACTTCCAATGGGTGCCATCAACCAACATTCTTCAAAATATCTTCTTTTGTGGTCGACGAAAGAAAGAAACACAAACAGGTTCTGTACAAGTAAAGGGTTAGTAAATTATGACAAAAGTTCAATTTTTAGCTGAACTATTCTTTTAAATGAAAAAGACAAATAAATGTACTCTTTCTTTCTTTGTTTCTTTTTTTAATAAAAGTCACTTTTTTAAACTGTTCATCCTCTTACGTTGCTGGAGGAAAATTCAAGGTCTATTAATGCAATTCAAAAGCATAAATAAACAACAACAAAAAATCCTGAATCACAAAATACGAAAAAAGTTGTTAATTTATGTATATTTTTAAAGTGAATCTCACAAATAGAATTTTAAAAATGACGGCAATCACATAATGTCATATAACTATGAACAGATTTTGCTAATTGAAAAAGTATTAAAGTAATAGTTCACCCAAAAACGCAAACTGTCACTTAGTTTCCCTCTTATTAGGTGAACTATTCTTTTAGACAAAAAAAGACAAATAAATGTACTCTCTTTCTTTCTTTCTTTCTTTCAATAAAATTCACCTTTTCAAACTCTTCATCATCTTAAGATGCTGGAGGAAAATTCAAGGTCCAATAATGTAATTTAAAAGCATAAATAAACAACAACTAAAAATCCTGAATCACAAAATACGGAAAGTTGTTAATTTATGTATATTTTTACATTAAATCTCACAAATAGAATTTTAAAAAATTACAGCAAATAATGTCATATAAATATGAACAGATTTTGCTACTTGAATAAATGTTAAAGGGATAGTTCACCCAAAAATGTAAACTGTCGTGATTTAGTTTTCCTTTTTTGTTGAATGCAAAAGATATTTTGGAGAACGCTGGTTGCTGGCACTGATTTACTTCCATTGGGTGCCATCAACCAACATTTTTCAAAATATCTTCTTTTGTTTTCAACAGAAGAAAGAAATACTAACAGGTTTTGAACAAGTGAAGGGTTAGTAAATGATGACGGAATTTCCATTTTTAGGTGAACTATTCTTTTAGATGAAAAAAGACATAAATGTACTCTTTCTTTCTTTCTTTCTTTTAATAAAAGTCATTTTTTGAAACTTTTTATTATCTTTAGTTGTTGGAGGAACAAATCAAGGTCCAATATTGTAATTTAAAAGCATAAAAAAAACAACAACAAAAAACATGAATCACAAAAAAAGCTGTTAATTTACATATATTTTTTACAGTGAATCTCACAAACACAATTTTAAAAATCTGGCTGCGATCAAATAATGTCATACAACTATAAACAGATTTTGCTACTTTAATAATATTAAAGGGATGGTTCACCCAAAAAACGAAAACTGGCATCATTTAGTTGAAGAATGCTGGTTGCTGGTACAAATTGACTTCCAATGGGTGCCAGCAACCAACATTCTTCAAAATATCTTCTTTTGTGTTCAACAGAAGAAAGAAACACAAACAGGTTTTGAACAAATGAAGGGTGAATAAATGATGACATATTAGCATTTTGGAGGGGAACTATCCCTTTATTTGAAAAAAAGGGTAAATAAATATATTCTTTCTTTCTTTCTTTCTTTCATTCTTTCTTTTCTTTCTTTCCTAGTTACTTTTTTTCAAACTGTTTATCATCATAAGTTTTTGGAGAAAAAAAATCAAGTTTCAATAACATAATTCAAAAGCATAAATAAGTAAATAACAAAAACATGAATCACTAAATACAGAAATCTGTTAATTTACATATATGTTTTACAGTGAATCTCATATACAGAATATTAAAAACTGGCGGTGATCATATAATTTCAACAGCTATATCTTTGCCTGCATTTAAAATTTTCCGGTTTTATACAAGTGTTTTAAACTGTCAGCATATTTTCCGACCACGCAATGAATTTCGAATCCAATTTGTCATCAAGAATCATCCATTAAAATGCAAACATCTGTGCCTTGGGCTGCAAAGGCTACATCCGCCATTTATCTGTACGTATATACGTGAAATATAGGCTCTGCAAATACACAGTCGTTCTCCTTACATATTTAGCAGCGTTTTCTGTCTGCTAATATTTGTGAGCAGAGCCTGAACAGAGTTTCCCTGTTCAGAGTCCAGATGCTTCGCTCCTCTTCTCGCCTCTTTCCAGCCAAGCGGCGGCATGATTAAGCTTGATTTGTCACCAAATTATATACACAAAGTTTACATGCATTGTGTGCCACTCCAGCTGTTGCAGATTTGTAGGATGGAATAAATCCTTAAGCACTCAATTTTGTGTGCACACAACACAGACTCTCCTGGTGATGAGAGAGGAGAAGGAAGAGATGGCAACGAGTCAAAGACTGAACATTCATTACATGTTAAGCTATATATAAACGTACAGCTATGGAAACAAATTAAGAGGCCACTGGAATGTAGTGGATTTACTGGATTTCTCAGTGTACTGTATGGATTTTGTCAATGGACAATTTTATGGAAAATTGTATTATTGGTTTTGTATAAATATCTGATTGCTTATCTTCCAAACTTGTAAAGAAAAATATTGATTAAATATTTTTTTATTTCTTTTATTATTATTTTTTTAAATTTTATTTCTTGTAATAGAAAAGGAATATGTTAGTCTTAGGAATATGGAATATGGAAATATGGAAAAGGAACATGTCTATAATGTTTATAAACATGGAACATTTTGGGTGTTATTTTAACAAATATGCAAAGTCTGAAGTGCAGGGCGCAAAAGCATTAAGGGCATGTCTGAATCCACTTTTGCTATTTTAAAAATGGAAAAATCCGCTCTGTGCCGTGGCACATGGTCTAACAGGGTTAAGCTTATTCTTTTAATGAGTTATAGGTGTGTTTTGAGAATAAACCAATCAGAGTCTCATCTCTCATTCCCTTTAAGAGTCAGTTGCGTCGCACCATGGCGCACTTGCTATTTACATGGTGGACTTTGTAAGTGGAAAAACTGCTTCACTAGTGAGAAAACAGTTAAACAGAGCATCTACAGTAAGAGGATAAAGAATGAGCCTCCTTCAATCTGCCTTTTTACTTTCACTTTCTCTCTTTCATGGATAAGGAAACATGTTGTATGCACAAACATGCAGTTGCCTACATAATTAATTTAGCTTGTTAAGTGCAAAGATTTGTTTCAAAACTATATCTAAATTCAGTTGTAATTTCCAGCAAAGAAGAAATAAACAGTAATAACAAAGTGTGGTCAAACAATTGAGTTATATCTAAATACACATTATGCCCCATATGGTCCAAAACAGGTGGACAATTTTTAATAAAACAAATATAAATATGCATATAATAAATCATACTACAAATAATAATATTATATAAAAGCAAATTGTCATGAATAAACTAAAAAAAGCCCTTGAGATGAAGAAGGCATGAAAGCAGTGTTTTTTTATATAATAATTAAAAAAATTATATATTTTAATCCTTTAATTCTTTTTCATTTGTAAAGATATTTGCGTATTGCTGAACATCCTACGTGTTTTAAGCAATGTGTAAGCGAGGTGCACAAGTAATGTGCTCTGCACTGGACTTTTGACATGCTTTCTTTCTATTTTAGATCCTCAAAATAGCAATGCACCAACAATGCTCATTAACACACCTCTATTCTAGACCGAAACACTCATGAGTGCACAAAGGGGCACAAAATGGATTTGCAATTTAAATAATGTGGTGGAAAAAAAAAAAAAATTTAGGTTGTGTTGGTCTGGAAACAGCAACACAGGGCAAACAGGTCTTGCGCCTTATTGCGCCGGTGTATGAAAGGGCCCTTTGTTTTTTTTGATAAAATGCTCTAAGTGACAACATTTAGTTTTAGATTTTAAATAAATGTCATCAGTAGTGTATGAAATAAAAAAAAAATAAAGTTTTTTTTTTGTTTTTTTTTTTCAAAAATATACAGTGGGGGAAAAAAGAATTGAACATGTCATGTTTATTCCTGGGAATAATATTTCTAAAGGAGCTGTCGACATGGAATTGAACCAGGTTTTAGTAAAAACCCAAACAATACAAACATAAAAAAATTAATAAAAATCTGAAAATGAGTTATGTGTAATAACAATAAAATGACACAAGGAGAAAGTACTGAACTACTGAAACTTATTTAACACTTACTTAAAAGTCTTTTTTGATGATGGCAATTCAAAGACACCTTTATTATGGAGAATATATAACAGTGCATTGCTCAGGTGTGATTTTTTAATTTTTTGTACAGATTTTAACTGAGTGTAGAAATCTTGATGATTCTGTGGGTCTTGTCTGTCAAATCTGATATTTATTCTGTATTCTCTATTGGATTCGAGTCAGGTGATTGGCTGGGCCATTCTACGGTTTGATTTTCTTTCTCTGAAAGTATTTGAGAGTTTCCTTGGCTGTGTTTTGGGTCACTTTCTTGCTGAATTGTCATCTTCATCATCCTGGTAATGTAGATGTTGGACTAAAGCAGCTAATATTAGTGTACAATGATGAAGTGCAGAAGGTTGATTTCAAACTAGCGTGTGATTTAAACTACTGTCTGGGCTTTTACTGCCTTTCTACACCTCACTTTCTTCATGTGTTCAATACTTTTTCCCTGCATCATTTCATTTTATTATACATAACTTCATTTGTAAATGAATTTGTTTTCTCTGCATATATGGATTTATTTGGTTGTTACCAACATCCGGTTAAAATTTCAAGTTAACAGCCCCTTAAGAAATATGTTTTTGATGTAAAATGGTGACGTGTTCAATGCTTATTTCCCCCACTGAAACTATAACTGATAGATCCAGATAAACTCAGAATTTCTATGTGTCATATTCTTTTTTCATAGCTGTATCATTCATATTAACTAACATTATTATGATATTTATTTGACTACAATTTATTATACTGCGTATAATTTTTTATGCCTTAATATGGTTAAAAACTATAATTTTCTGAATTATAATTTGAATTTCAAGTTATAAAAATGAGATTAAAAAAGCTTTCTATTGCAATTAGTGTCATATTATTCAGAAATACGATTTAATTTAAAAGGATTTTTTTAGATCATCAGTGTTTATTACATCTATCTATCTATCTATCTATCTATCTATCTATCTATCTATCTATCTATCTATCTATCTATCTATCTATATATATATATATATATATATATATATATATATATATATATATATATATATATATATTTTTTTTTTTTATTATTATTAATTACTTCAGAAGGATGTTTGAAAGAGAATAACTATTAAATCTAATTTAAATGATGCATTAAATTGTATAATTATTTTAAAGTAATTTTTAAAACTGTATTTTGTTTTGGAAAAGCTTCCTTTATTTTCACTTGCAATTAATTCCAAGCATTCATGCAGATTAAAAGTATGTCTTTAATGAATAACCTTACTGATGCAATTTTTAGTAATCTACGTCATGAAACAAAAGCTGTCATTTGCTCTTAACTTCTATTGAACCCGGAAAATGACGGATCTGAACAACAGAGCTGGAAACATTATGCGGGATCTAATGGAGACGTGTTTTCACTGAAGCACATTCAAGCCGCGATGCTTCATTTTTCCATTGTCTAGGTATCATTCCTGCGATGAGTCAGATAAATGGGACGAGCAATAATTGCTTTGTGGGCATCATTACGGCGAGAAACTGTGAGGAAGAGGTCGTAATTAGAGCAGACCCCAGAGCTCACTAGACCTTGATCAATACCATTAAAAATGTGCACTTTCCTTAGACTGCATCAGAGCGAAATCTAAACAGGGATTTTTTAGCCACTAATGATTCTGAACTGCACCTCCATTACCACATATGAGAGAAGGCTTTATTAACATAATCAAATCAGTTTCTCTTGCACATACTGATAATGCAAAGTGAAGATTCTCTGTGCAATTAAGAGCTCGTTATAATGACCTTCGCAATCTCAGGATCAACAATATATTTTTCATTTATTTCTCTCATTTAAGGCAATGCACTGCAGGCAAACATTACTATTTTATTATTCAACTCTTTTTTCGAGATTTTGTGCTTTTTAACTTTGTGCTTTTTTATGTTTAGGCTAATGGAAAGACAATTTCTGAAATAGACCTTTAAGTGTTTCTTTTATGGCACTTTATAAATATGTGTCTGTAGAATTTAATTAAATGCATTTTTATAAAGGTAATTTTCTTAAAATGGGTTTTATTTGTATCTCAATTAGAATTTTATTGGCTTTTCGTTCAATCCTTTTTCCCATGCTTATGAAAAAAAATGTCTGAAATACACATAAGTGTTTCTTTTATTGCACTTTGTAAACGTGTCTACAGATTTTATTATAATATGTGTTTTTCATATGTAATATGTATTATTTCTTCTCAAAAATTTGTTTTATTCATGTATATATATATATATATATATATATATATATATATATATATATATATATATATATATATATATATATATATATATATATATATATATATGGGTCTTTTTTGGCTTTCATGTAGTATTTATTTTTTTTATTTTTTAAATCCAAAGGAAAAATATCTGAAATCCACCTTTAAGGTTTTCTTTTATTGCACTTTGTAAATATGTGTCTGAAGAATTTAATTAAATCACATATTTATATAGGTCATTTTCTTAAAATATTTCAGTATTTTCTCCCCACGCTTATGGAAAGAAATATCTGAAATACACTTAAATGTTTCTTTTATTGATCACGGGACGCTAACCGTTTTTACATATTTTGGGGATGTCCAAATATTAGATGTTTTTGGAAAGGGATACATAGCGATTTACAAAATATCTTAAATACTGTAACTGATCTCAGTTTTTGTATGCTGTTTATGGATTTCTTAGAAACAAAAAAAGTAGGCCTATGTATAGAGTCACCCTTGCTTCAAGTAAAAAAAGCCATTATTAGATGCTGGTATAAACTTAATCCACCACAAATGGATTACAATATTTGTTTTTTAAAGGTAATTTTTTTTCAACAATGATTTTTATTTATGTCTATATTTTAGTTTTTAGATTTGGTGCTTTTTAGCTTTTAATGAAGTGTTTTTTTTAGGTTCAGTACTGGAAAGAAAATATCTGAAATAGACCTTTAAGTGTTTCTTTTATTGCACTTATAAACGTGTCTGTAGGATTTAATTACATCACCTATTTATATAGGTAATTTTCTTAAAATGGGTTTTATTTGTATCTCTATCTCAATTTAGAGTTTTTTGGCTTTTCATTAAGTGTTTTATTTCCAAGCTAACTTTTAAGTTTCTTTTATTGCACTTTATAAAATTTGTGTCTGTAGATTTTAATGACAATTTGTAGTTTTTAAAGATATTTTTCTCAAAAATGAGTTTTATTCATATCTCTATGTCAGTTTTTAAATTTTGGACTTTTTTTTGAAAAAAAAAAAAATTTATATATATATATCTAAATAAATATATCTATATATAAAAACCTATTTCAAAAATAAATAAATTTATTTTTTTAATAAACCAATGTTCCAATAGTATCTGGATGCAACCTTTATGATGCAAGCTGAGATTGCATCACTCAGCGATGCAATGTCAAAAACAATGCACTCAATGGAGTGAGTGACGTCACGGTGATGGGTAGGGTTAGGGGTGAGGTTAGGTTAGTGCATTAAAAAGCATTGGATGCAGCTCAGAATGCACTGCACCAGATCTGCATCCAGACCCCTCTCCAATGTTCAGTAAATGTATGCAAAATTAATGAAATAATGACTCATTTGCATATTTAAACATGACCTTTTAGAAAACTTGTAACACAAAAAAGTGCTTTATAAAACTTGCCTTAAGCACACATCCATGCCTCTGAACTTATTACCTACAAATGTAATGATTTATAACTAAAAAATAAATAAATACAAAAGGTGCTCAGCCTAGAACTAACTGTAGTCCAAAGTCAATGCTAATCTTCATAAGTGATTAGCACAAAGCAATCTGACTCCCTCGGGTAAAATTACCATAGCCATCTTGGTTCATTTCCACTTTCTGTGACTTTAGAAAAGGTCATCTTTAAGTAGAAAGAGAAACTTGTGTCACCTTTCTCATAGAGAACATGTGTTTGTGATTGTTTCTTAAGGACACGGGGCCCTGCCAAAAGACAAGATGGCAGAAGGTTTGCGCTGAAAAATTGTAATGATCAGCTTGTGTAATTACAGAAATCTAAATTTGCATCTTGGGTTTTAATTCATCAAATCCATCTTTCCTACAAGCTCTTTAGTTCACTCCATCTGCTTCATAAACAAATGGCGGAAAAGACAGCGAGGCTGTTAGCTCATTTTTCCTGACGCAATTACGCAGATGCTAATGGCTACTGTATTGATTGTTATTGCTGCATGGAAGGTCAAGGTTGCCTTAAAGGCAATCAAAAGAACTTTTAATGACACCAACCATTGTATTTGAGGCAAGTCACAACAAATAATATTAATAAAAAATAAAAATAAAAAAAACTAATACTAATACTAATACTAATGTGATTAGTTCATTTTCCATAATAGTATGTTTACATTTGCACTTTAGGCATAATTTAGGTAATTATTAAGTAAATTGGTTGAATTAAAACAAAATATAAATTTATATGTATATATATATATATATATATATATATATATATATATATATATATATATATATATATATATATATATGTATATATATATATATATATATATATATATATATATATATATATATATATATATATATATATATATATAAATCAATAACTAATTTCTAATAACTGTTTTATTTTATTTTTGCCATGATAACAGTAAATAATATTTGACTAGATATTTTTCAAGACACTACTCTACAGTTTAAAGTAACATTTAAAGGTTTATCTAGGTTAAGTAGGTTAACTAGGCAGGTTAGGGTAATTAGGCAAGTTATTGTATAACAATGGTTTGTTCTGTAGTCTATCGAAAAAAAAATTGCTTGAAGGGGCTAATAATTTTGACCTTAAAATGATGTTTAAAAAATTCAAAGCTGCTTTTATTCTAGCCAAAATAAAACAAATAAGACTTTTTTCTAAAAGTAAATAAATATTACCAGACATACTGTGAAAATTTCCTGAATCTGTTAAACATCATTTGGAAAATATATATATCAAAGCATAAATAAATTCAAAGTAAAGCATATATAAATATATATATATATATATATATATATATATATATATATATATATATATATATATATATATATATATATATATATATATATATATATATATATATATATGTGAGCAATATTACACGAGTAGCAGTGCACTGGTGGAAGGCCTTTGTTGGCTCAAGGGTGCCTAAGTGTCCCACTAGTGTTGATATACAGCCACATCATACTACTACGAGTTAGATGGCATAATGGTGTATATAAAAAAGAAAATCAAAGGAGTCTCAAAAACCCTTCTGTATTAGGAACCTCTTTCTTCCAGCATACATTCACATCTGCAGCTGATGGTAGAAACTGCTGCCAATTTTACCAATGTCTGATTCTCAAAGCAATGATTCTCTAGCATAATGTCTAAAGTGATGATAAGGCTGAACAGCAGGAAATGCCATCAGTCTACAGAGATTTCAGTATTTCTCTGTTGTCATTGGAAGATCACAATAATTAGCGCTGAAAAGCCAGAGCAAAGCAAATACCAGATTACAGCACTACAACACACAAAAGCAAGAGATCATCTTAGAATGTCACTTACCAGTTCCCCTTCGGTTGGGGAACTTCAGTGCCATGAATGGGAGGATTCGGATCAGAAGCCGCTTATCTGGAGAGTATTGAACGGGCCAATGAATGAAATTAATTGGCAGCGTAAGCTTGCGCAGGTGTGCGACATCTGCAATCATCTCAGCATATAAGCACACCTGAAGCCAGCAGACGCCATCCTTTTCGCTTCAGATCCTTTCTGAGTGAGTCGATGAGGGTTCCTCTTGCTGATCAGCACTTCAGAGCGAACGAGTGTGTCTCCCGGTCCAGAATGGGTCTTCGCGGTGGCAGACGGTCGAGCTGGGTTACTCCCTTGCCTGCGGTTCTTTGGGTCCGGTCCTCCAGAGCGGTGCGTATAGTTGCAACTTTCCTAAAAGAGCAACACAGTCGTGCAGCACGTCCTTTTCAGGATGGCGCTCCGACTGTGCGTTTCTGGATGCGGGGGTTTCCTGTCTCCGGATGATGGACACGATCACTGCATTGCATGTTTGGGGGTCCAGCATGTTAATGCGGTGCTCGCGGGCGGTTCATGTCGTCATTGCGATGCCATGACCGTTGCACAGCTAAGATCGCGGCTAACTTTCGCAAGAGAGCGAGCCACCCCAGTTGCCTCCTGTTCTAAAAAAGCAGCGGGCGCTCGGGCAGATCTGAGGGTTTCAGCGGGAGCTAATCCGCCGCCCACGGGCTCGCGGACCTCTCGCTCCTCACGGCGCTCCATCCAAGCTTCGGGTGGTGAGAGTGATCCGTCTAACCAGATGGTAGCTCTCACACTCGCTGACACCGGAGATCAGATGTCCTCCGCGGCATCGGAGGGTGGGCTTTCACTGTCCGACGAAGATCCGGACCCGCTCGCCCCCTCCGGGCAGGTGAGCGCTGTCAAATCGGATCCTGAAGCGGACATGTTAGCCGTGCTTTCCCGGGCTGCTTCGGCCGTGGGGTTGGAGATGGTTTATCCCCC